>NC_133207.1:23969317-24006817 GCF_958299795.1 Porites lutea
TTCAGTGGCCAATAATGTTAACTAGCGGTGTGACGTCATAAAAAAATTAAATTTTTGAAATTATGGGATTTGTCGCCATATTCTGAAAGAACAACATCCAAGTGACCTACTTGCCAAAAATTAACATTTCGGGGCAAATTGTCTCTGAGATTTAGAAGGATTTGTATGGAGTCATCAGAGCATAACTGGGCTAATTAACAATTATTCTTTGAAATCGACGGGAATAGTGGCAAAATATTTACCGAGCCACGAAGTGATCTCAACAAAATCAGAGAGGAAACCATTAAAAGGTACGATTTGATTGACAGATCAGTTCAGCTAGACACGCGACAGTTTAAAAATAGATCTTTGTAGAATTTTCAAACATGGCAATTCACAAGCTTATCACTTCGCAAACAACCGCGTAATGACTTAAATGGAACCGCTGAAAGTTTGAATTGTTTCCTTACCTGAGAAGAAAAGAAGAGCTTTGTTGTTTTCTGTCGACTCGCCAAGTTTATAGCCGAAAAGGTTTGTTGTGTCGTTCTTCGCATGAAGTGCTGACAAAAATGGCGATTCTGTTCCTCGAGGTAAGACTTCGTCTTCATGTAGCATTCTTTCTCGTGTTTACTTGAAATGTAGAATTTCTGCAAACCTTTGCTTTCAAATTTGTTTGTCATAAATAAACTTCGTTTTTGGGCCAGATTTTTCATGTTAGGAAACGCTGAGTTCACCAAACGGCCTCTTCTAGACGAATAAACGAGAGCTGTAAACAATCCATCGACCACAAAACTCAACAACAGTAAATGGAAAAACGCCGTTTTGAATCCTTCGAAGTCTTTTCTTGCCCGGAAAAAAAGTCAAGCCTAGGATTTTGTCGACTTTTAAAAGATCTTTCTCTAAGAAAATGGGAAAAAAACCGAGCTCACACATTATCCACTCGCTGGGAGGTGAATATTTTTGAATAGTCGGAGATAGCGAACCAATAAGATTGCTTAAATCACCAAGATCACTGAGTGTGTATATACTAATATCTTAGAGATCTAGACAATTTGCCCTGGAATGCTAATTTTTGGCAAGTAGGCCACTTGGATGCTGTTCTTTCAGAAAATCGCGACAAATCCCATAATTTCACAAATTTAATTTTTATGGCGTCATCACTTCAGAACTCTATGGCTTCGTTTTCAGTAGTCACGTGGCCAAAAAATCATGTGATTACGTATCGAGCAGTAACAGCAAGGTATTATAAAAAAAAGTATGTCGTATTTATTACCTGCTGATTTTTAGCGTTTTTAAAAAGTACTCTGAGTCATCATACCACACTGATGAGTACTTATCTATAATAAACAGCCAATTCGAAGGTTTAAATGATCGAACCAAGCTTGGTAAACAAAATATTCGTGTTCAGCGCATATTAATTTTCACTTAAAAAAGTGTATTTACCAACTTTCCCCAAATTTGCCGACAGAAGTTTTCCTCTGCCAAAGTTGTCCCAGTCCAGTACGGCTTTCAGGAACTTAAACTTCGGCAGTTTCTGAACACGCCAGTAAGACCGGGCATTATCCGCTCTGGGGCGAAGTTAAGTTTATTGACCGAGACCCGCACTGGTACTCTCATAGAGTTAAAGAGGCTATTCACATAAGACTTCACCTTAACAACATCAACAGAAAAGTGGAATTGAGATTCCTGAGGCGTGGATGCAGACAATCAGACAACATAACAGCCGATGGCCACCACAGCGGACCGCTGATGGACCAGTTTCCTCCTCTGACAATACCATCAATGCTTTGGATCGAAACCCACCAATGAGCGAGGTTTGTGATACACGACAAGCTAACAACCATGGTGGTACAAATGTAGTGCGACTCAGTAAATCGACGCTATCGCCTGATGAAGACCTGTAGTGTGCGGTCGAAACGTCGCGATCAAATATCAAAGCAACAATCGTGAGACAAACGATAAACTACACCCTTTATACACATTATCCGCGATGTTTAATATCTTTCATGACAATATTTACTTTAATGAAGCAGTGAAGAAAAAAAAGAGAAAAATATATATATTTAAATCTCCATATTATGGATAAATGTAGAAAATAAGGTCGAAGTGCTTCTGTTAGGAAGTTATTCACGTTCATCTTAAATGTTAAAAAGATATTCCAAAAAAAAATATTTATATAAATTAAGTGCAAGTGATCAAAATATTTCAGGAAATTGATAACATTCATATTCAACTGAAATGTTGAAAAGCACAAACATTTCCACGAAATATTGATATCAATAGAGTAGTGAAGAAGAATGAGACAGGGCAAAAAACATGTTTAAATTTACAATAAATTATGAAAAAAATAAATGAAAACAAAGCGAGTGGTCAAAATACATCAGGAGATTATTTAATATCATCGTGATGATTAGAAATAATATAAAAACATGAATATTTATATATATACTGATTAATTAAAAGCGAGTGGTCAAAACTTGTTGCAAATAATTTATATCTTAAATACTGGATTAATTAGGATTTTATGAGTCTAGCTTCATGTTCATGTTCTCTTTTTCTCTCGACGTTTTAGTTTTTTCTGTTCTTGCTTTTATTATGATTATTTCGTTTAATTTTGTATGAACAGGGAAGAGAGAAGCTATTTTCTGATCTTACTTAATACCTTTCTCGCGAACACAATTAGGGGCAGTATGATCTGTCGACCTGCTACTTAAGGACCCTCTTGGAGGTGTACGAGACTCCCACAGTTATCATTTACTCATGGATACTTTTTTTATCAGTCTGATCTTAGCTATTAGTTTAAATTTGGCCAATCCTGAGCTTTCAGTTTAACTTATTTATAACCACAATGGGCTTGACTGAGATGGCAACTTCATAGTTACTGTATTTGAAAATATTAAAGTAATTTTCTTCTTAGCTGATACGTTTTATCGTGCTATAATTAAGTTACCTTGCAAATCTCTTACCTGGATCCCGAACATATATCTTAATGTTTCTTTGAGAAATTAAATCAAGATTTTGCTGTTTTTTTGACTGAGTTGTTTGTCCTGGATATCATGGCAACTGTAATGATTTCAGACACGATGGCTCAAGACGGTCCACCTTTAAGCTAACGTGTACAGCTATATTAATGTCAAATTTATCCTTGGTTTAAATTTTTCCCTTTTTAGACTCAATATCACACATTACCATACCCCAAAACAAAGCGAAATAGATTTAAACCAAATTTAAAATTGAAATACAACATAGATCTAATTTCATCGCTGGAACTCGCCCTATACAGTAAACAATCCGTTTAGGGTATATATCCTCATTGACGCTCCTTCATCAGCCGTACGCGAAGAGTGGTTACCTGTAAACATGCTGTGAACTTGAACATTGATGCTTTTAACGGCACCAACGACAGCAAGTTTCTGGTACCGTTTAAGTTTAGCGGTGTAAGTTCAGTGGCGGATCCAGACGACCTTCAGATTGGGGAAGGGGGGGGGGGGGGGGGGGGCTTTGTCATAAATTTTTTTTTCGGCCCTTCGAGCCTCAGTTTGGTCTAAAAATAAGGGTGGGGCGGGGGATGGTGGGCCCCTCCCCTCGATCCGCCACTGAAGTTGAATTTTTCGACCAGCACCTCTGCCATTTTATAGGGAAGTAGCCCCCGGATCAGATCGACCCCATAGTATTTATTAGATATCTCAAAATAATAGAAACAACTATATAACAAGAAACCTCTGCCAGGCTGCAAGTATAAATAACCAGGAAAGAGACTCAAAAAGGATTTCCTTTGACTAACCCTTTTTTACATCCCACTTTTTTTTTGAGTAAAAGTTTAATCACAAAAACGATCTAATTACCTTTCAGTGCCCTAGCTTTGTTTTAAATAATAGTACTCTTGTTAATTGTTCTTTTGAACAAAGGAGGTTTCCAACTAATGTGAGGCTTAGGGCCTATTTATTGATAACTGTATTGAAAATGTGTGTATCACTTGGAGAATAAAGCGTCATTGATCGAGAACCCGTACATTCAGGGTCCTTTACCTTTTTTTGCCGTTGTTTAAATTATTCTTAAGCGTGAGTAGAGCCAGCGGATAATGCCGGCGAATTTCCTACTCAACATTCGTTTTTCAATAATCACGAGTGATCATATACGTCCATATGGATGAACTGTGTGTTTTTTAAACTTTCTACCAGAATTTTTAAGTGCTACGCGACCTTCCCAAATCAAAATCTCTTGGAAATAGGTTTACTTCAAAGTAGCGTTTGAGCCTTTTGATTGACGGATATCTATTCCTAAATGGTGTTGAAATCGAAGGTCGCTTATACAAGTGAAACTCAAAGGTAACTTCACAGTGAAAATTCAACTCCAAATCCTATGGACACAATCTTCTTTCTGTTGGTGGAGAACGTTTTATGTCCATTTTTAGCTATAGGTTCGCTTGGTTACTGAAAAAAAATTGTTGTTGTAACACTAGATGCTGAAAGATATATGTTTCATTAAATGGGAAATGGCTTTAAGTTTACTGACTTAATTATTCATTCATACTGTTGTCAAGAGGGGCAAGTTTTTTGCTTTGGAATGTTGGAAAAAGTGACGTTATAAATCAGTTTTTAAACTTGCTTTTAAACAAAAGGGCTTTCCTAAAATAATTTCATTCTACGCTGAGTCATTGCATTGTACGGACAGCAACCAACTCAAAGGTAAGCTATGTCAGAATGTAAAGATCCCTTGTGGAAAAAAAAAAAACTCTTTAACATGGTTCTGTACTCTAAGGAAAAGTGAAGAAAGCCATGAGCTCTAAAATTGTGAAATCCAAGGTACCAAACATATCAATTCTCTTTGCGAAAAAAAAAAGATTATCTAGCTTGGTCGCCCAAAAATAAACTAAAGGCGCTAGGAGGCCATCAGGCGACTCTAGATCACAACCTTTTCATAATGACTGTGCCTTCCAGGACAATTTCTGACTTTTTTTTGAAAATTTGTCACAAGAACATTTATAAAAGTAGGTAGAGTTCGATCGTCCGGGTGAACGTAGTCCTTAATTAATAGGATTGTTGTTGTAGACAGTGACTGACGTTTCGACATCCCTGTGCTGTAGTCATATTCAGAGTCAAATAGTTGAAGAACATTTATAGTAAGAATTTTAACTCCAATATAAATATTTACAATACAAGGCTAAATCCTAATTGAAAACCTAACGGTTAATAAAGAGTTATTCATACGCACGCAAAGCATTGAATTACGGTATCATTATACATTTCGATTTCAGGGAAACTGCGCACCTACCCCTTCCCTAAGCCAACATGATCCGAGTTGGGTATAAAACAAGTTTCTTTCCTAATATAATACCTAGGATGTTTGATCACCAAGACAGAGTGATCGTATTATTCTCTCTTGGTTTGACACAAGGCATTGTAGACAAGGATGGATGTCCGATTGACTTCGGCCTTCCCGGACTCCCTCTCTTCATATTAGACTAAACTTCTTGGCTACAATTTAATTCTAGCATCGAAACTGGATGAAGAGGATTCCCCCTGGAATCATTATATTCGGTTAAAACTAATGAAATGTCTCTTAAGCAAAAAGTTTCTTATCTCGGGCTCAGTTACGTCATCTGCTGCAAGTGTTCTATTGACTAGATTTTGGCAATTAGGGCAATAATGGTTTTGACGATGATGATTTCATAAAGTTGTCTCTCCACTTCTTTACTTAATAGGTCTCTCAAAGACTAGACCCACTCCTTTACTTGGTTTTCCAGGAAGTATACTTAGATAAAACCCACATATTTATTCGGATCTACACTAAGAAGAAACCCACTCCTTTCCTTGGGTCTGCACTAAGATGAAACCTGCTCTTTACTCGGGTCTCCACTAAGATGAAACCCTGTCCTTCCGTGAGTGTTACCTAAGAGTGAAACCTGCTCCTTTACTTGATCATGAGCCTCTTCCTAAGATAAAACCTGCTCCTTATAACTTGCTTGTCCACTAAGAAAACCCCATCCTTTACATGAGTCTTATCTAAACTGAAACCCTCTCCTTTACATGAGTCTCATCTAAAATGAAACCCACTCCTTTTAAATGAGTCTTACCTAAGATGAAACCCACTCCTTTGCATGGGTCTGCACTGAGATTAAACCCAGTCCATTACTTGCGTCTCCACTATGATGAAACCTCGTTTGATGGGTCTCCACTAACACGAAATCTATTCTTTTACTTCGGTCTCCACTAAGATGAAACCCACTCTTTTGATGGGTCTTCAGTAAGGTGAAATCCACTCCTTTTCTTGGGTCTTCACTAAGATGAAACCCACTCTTTTGATGGGTCTCCACTAAAGTGAAATCCACTCCTTTACTTTGGTCTTTACTAATGTGAAACTCCTACCCACACATACTAGGGGTAACTTTTCATAGTCATTAATTAACGACAATCCCGGGTAATATTTTGAACTATTCTTTAGTATTAGAGGAACCTGTTTTTCTGTATTTATCGCTCTGAATTCTCTTGTTAATGATATAATACGTCGAGTTCTTATCGGCGGTTTTGCAAGTGGGACATCAATTTTATTTCTAGCAAAAGCAATCCAATTATAAACAGTAAAAATGACTTCCTTATCTATGTTGTTCAATAGTTGCTCTCAGTGACGTTGATAACCAGCAGTGAAAAAGCACCCGCCCCTTGTTTGGAGTTGCAGCGTCGACGCTATTTATGGGTTTAGTCTCCTGATTCCTTTACCTACTGAGAGGTTTTTCTCTGATACTATGGTTTCCAAAGTCCAATTTGATCTTGAATATATTTCAAAATAAATGGGGACACTAACAGGGCCACGGGATTTATCAGATTTTGAAACTTTCAAGTGTCGCTCCATTTCTTTGATTCTACTGTTTCGAGGCTTTCGAGTCGAAAGCCACCAAAGCAATCGATGAAGCGTGCCCCAGTCCCCGCCCATTCCCCTCTCTCTTTGCGGGTATTTTTTTTTTTAAACGATCGTTTAAACCTGTGAATAAGCTATTGCCTTATCACTTCATGAAAGTGCTAAGAAACCCTGGCAAGTATCCCGATCAAACCCGATTTGTGGAGATTGTCTGTTAACTGCATCAAACGTTGAGATGATTGATAAAATGACCCGCAAACAACGATCACAGTTAAGTAGGTATCTATTTAGTGCAAATGTATGATGACTTTTAAAAAAATAATTACACCAACTAAACATAAATGTCTTTGATTGTTTTAGTTGCGAATTTCAACGCAAACAGCATAGTAACGTTTTAACCAGAACTATTCAGATTCGAGATCAAGATTCAGAGGAAAGATGATGTCACTTATACAATAGACAACTGAGATCGCAGCAGGTAACAGCGGGTGGGACTTGCAACCTAAATCAAAGGAAAAAACTCTTTACAATTATTCTCCATTACCTGAAAAGAATAGAAAGCTAAACTATCTGAATAATGTATAAAGAGAGAAATGTTTGAGGTATCCAACAAAAACTAACTCGACTGGAGAAGCATCACTCATTTTTTTTTTCTTTTCTGATAACAGCTGCCCAATTCTTCCTTCCAATCACACATTCTTGGATCTTCCTGGCTACACCTAGAAGGTGGTAGAAGTCATCATGGCCGACCAAGCGCCAGCTAATCAATCAACAACCCTTAGTCAGAAAGTCTTCGGTGGACTTTCTTCCATTAAAGATTCCATAAAGAAGGTGCAACTACCACTGAAAAAAGGAGCTCTGTCAGGCGGTGTTGTGGTCATGAAGCTGGGCCTAAGTAAGTTGGCTTTCCAATGCCCTGAGCAGAATTACGGAGTTTACAGTATGCTGTTTATAACTGCGCCTGCAGTGCTTTTACTTTGCCTTGCTTTGATGCTATCGAAACCTTTTTGGCATCTGACACTGGGATCCTGTTCTCTTCCAAGACGTTTTCGCCAAAGTATCTGGAGGCGTTACCGTAGATCTTTATATCTTTGCCTCTTTGCTCCAATTGTTTGGCTCTTGTTTGTTTATGTTCAAGCTGATTATTACGTTTGCTACAAACTTGGTGCGGCTGAACAGCGTTACAACACAACATCGAGTCCCTTGGAGAAGTCCATGATTTTGCTCGAGATCGAATCCATTGAAGCTGAATCACACATGATCGCGATTGTGATGGTAGTGGTAGTTGCTCTTCTTGCGACCATTGGCATTACACTGGACCGCTGTTGCACAAAGGCGGACAAAACCATTACCGATGAAGAAGAGTACGTTTTTTTCTTGGCCGAGGAACAAGTCAAGTTGTTTAACGCGAAGTTAGAGCCATTGGCTAAAGAGCAGGCCAAGCAAGAGGTGGAAGAGCTCTTTGAGAAATACAAGGACGTCTCAAGTGATCCAGCAGAGAAAATACGATTGATTTCAAAGGAGATTGAGAAAAAATTTCCCTGGATGGCTGTAGGAACTATCTGATGTGTTGCAAACGTTCGGGATGTGTCCAGCATCAAGTTACCAAATAAGAATCTAGAAATTTGATGAAAGTTGTGGTACTGATCGGCGGTCTGGAACTTTTAAAAAAGGTTAAAACTTCACAGCTGAGTGAATCGGATATCGTAAACTGATTCACCAGTAAATCAATAAGACTTAAAGTGCGAGTTTGCTAATAGGCTTGTCCGTCATGATTCTTCCTATATACACCTATTTCAATAAAGGTTGCTTTGGGAATCATGCTTTGGTCTTTGAGAGCTATTGTTTGATGGTCACTCAAGCAACATTTCATTGTTGTATTCTGCGTTGACCAAAAATCCAAAAACAACCTTTACTGAAACAGGTGTATACATTTTTGGAAGAGTAGGTTATAACCGATCGTCTGAACGAGAGTCGTCCTCAACACTTGTTGAGGACATTCGACAATTTAATCAACCTGAGAAGAAGTTGTCATGGATCAAATTCAATAAAGAACGCTGACTGAAATTAAGGGTGCATTCGATTAGGAAATCTGGATTTAGTTTATGAAACAGATTTTCAACCACACACGAAATCCAAGAACAGATTTTTACGCCGAAAACTCCGTCCTTAGATTTCCTTTATTTCCGTTTTTTGGGAAATCCAGAAGAGGATTTGAAAAAACAATGCCGTTCTGTAATTGGCAAAAAAAGACCACTGATCACGAGAACAATTTTGCAAATCCCTCTTCGGACTAACCTATAAAACACTTAAGCTGCGGATTTGGTTTTCGTAAATGAAATTCACCTTCAGAACGGATAAATCAGCGTTGAAATCGTCTATTTTTTGGATTTAACGTTTTATGCAAACTGCTAAATCCAGATTTTGCAATGGAAAGCATCTTTAGCAAAAGTCTCCCATATGAGAAGGGCGAGGATGCTTAGCATTTCGGGTCTAAATTGCAGATTTTGGTGTCACTCTGGGTGTTATGAAAGACTGCCAGTTCTTTAACAGCGCTTAAGGGAAGCTCTGTCCTTTAGTCCGGGGCAATAAGAATTTCTTGCAGGGCAAATACCTTTTTTATAATAATAAGCTCACTCGCCTAATACTCAAGGGTAATCATTAACTAAGAGATGCAAGCAATGGCCCATGGGCAAGCAAATTGTGAAACGGTTTGTCCAAAGAATAATCTGGAATTCGCCATTTGCACAACTCTTATAATACACTTTGTTTGCCCCCCCCTCCCCCCCGTCGCTTCCCGTCAATTTCGCATACGCTTGGTTTTAGTTAATTTCTCCTGAGCATTACAGGGGTCCCAATACTGCGTGGACTGAAGATAATTCTTTTGCAACAATTTTTTTTTTTTTTTTTTTGGGGGGGGGGGGGGGGGCAAACAAGGTTTATTATGGGAGATGTGCGAATGGAAGATTCAAGTTTTTTTTTTCAAGCCATGAGTTTACCCGTGAGGCTGCGCGTGAAAAAATAAAGAAAGCAGAAGATCAAAACAAGTAAACACGAAGCAAGGACAGCATGACGACATCAAAGCCCAACTAAGCAATGGCAGAGCGGAAAATTGAGCGCGTTTAGTCATTTCCGCACGTTTTTTGCGTTCTCACTTGATGTGATGTCTTTGATGAATCGGCCTAATTTAAAGGCACTAGGGGAGTGTATGAGTAGCTTAGGCATGACTGGAAACAGTTTATTAAATAAGCAAAATGTAATGAAAGATTCGTTTATTAAATATCTGAGAGTGTCATATATTTGATATCGAGAGAACTAGAATGTTTCATTCAGCTGTGAAATAACGACTGGGTTTACACCATCAATTTCCCTCTTAAATATTTTTAAAAAGGGTTTACTCAAACTATTATAGTTAACTGCAACCTCTTTTATTCCATTACTCCCTGGGACGTGATCGGCTGTGACCCTAAAAATCATATAATTTACAATTGCATCCACAGAAATTTCGAGAATCTTACTTGTAGGTAAAAAATTCTTGACTGATTTTTATTCATTGGCATTGAGTAAAGTTTGGGCATAAATAAGTTAGAAGAGGAGGTAAAAATTCTTGTTACACATTCCGAAAGTTCCTCAAAGTGAATTCAGAAGCAAATGAGCGCGGAAACCGACCACAAGTTTTTTTCTAACTAAAAGTCGATTACTCCAACGGCTATTTAATTTTGACTGCCGCAATGTATTTGTAGTGATGCCTTTACGACTTGTTCGTCATCACCCATCTCGCAACTGTTCATGATAATACACAGAGTGATACCACGATGGGTTGGTCAGTGGTAATGCTAGCACCAGGAACAAAATCAGTCCAATCATAAATGACGCAGTTATAACTGCAAAAATACAGAAAACAAATCATTTATTTAGTCAAGAGTGTTTTATACTCATGGCGTGAGCATTAGGGGATCGACGAGAATAAAAACAGCTAAAAAAAGCAAGCTTAAATATGTGTTAAAAAACTGAAGGTTTGGAGCGCTAATTTTGGTAGATGGAGAGGAGTTAAATACGAACATTTAATGTTTCCGTTCCTTGCGCTGCTAACCTGTTTTCCCAACGACGCAACCCACACAACCACTTATTTATGTAAGACAATCCATCAATGGCCCGGGGCGAGCAAGATGTGTTCAAAAGGGAAACTGCAATTCGAGTTCTTTTCAACCTATGGTTCCGATCGACTTTATCGTTACAAAGCTCCCTCTTATCAGTTCGAAGGGAACGAGAAAGAATACACTGCTGCTCGAAAAGAGCAGGAGGCGTAGTTCATAGCAAAATTTTCAAGCTTAAGCAAAACTGTGTCGTTTAGCTAATTCTACCGCGTCAATTTAAGTTAAATGCATAACACCTGATAAAACTTACGTCGTGGAAATTTCGCGCTTGGCACCTGTTCAACTTGAGGAAATCCCATGAAATTACAAAAACTATGACATACTACAGGACCAATTAGATGACCTAGGAAACAAAAAACAGAGACGATAATAACTGGGGCATTTCTACAGATGCGATATTTGCTAAACCTTACCGTTCTGTATCTAGAAATCGGACTGGCGTGCTAGAACGCGAGAAACACGCGAGGGAAGTAGGAGAGGTTATCTTTTCACTCCTTCCTTCCATCCCTCGCGCGCTTCGCGCTCTCGACCTCCACATTTCGCCTTCCCCCGTTCCCTTTCCGACGAACTTTAGTTTTATTTTCTCAATTTGCCCTATTCATAAAATGCAGATGCATAACTTTGTTTTGGAATTATTGATTTTTCAGGTAGGATTTTTCGTTCCTCTGACAACAACTAGGTTTTAGCTCTCATTGCTGAAAATTCAGCATTTTTCGGGTTTCCATATTTCTCCTGTCTCTGGTTTTGCTGAAATTGTAGTTCATTGGTGAAAGGTATAATTCTTACAAAATTTGAAGTGAGTCTCACGGACTTCCAGTACTTAATTAGCAATGTTCAGTTGTTTGTTTAATTTGTGCATGACTCTGGATTCGAAACACAGCAAAACACTCACCAGTTCGTAAAAACAAAAAAGCAGAGTAACCTCCAAAGACTGTTGTGTAACCAAACTGAAAGACTAAAAAGGAAACCATTAATATACATTATAACTCTGGTTTGACATAAAATTGATGAATTTCCATCATTATTCTATTCAGTTACTAAGCCTACATCTGCAAACTCATACCATTATGCGTAATTACACTTGCGCACAGATCACGTCTAAATAGCATTTCTGCGGTTTTATTAATCATCACACATTTAACAAAGACGAAATGTCTCGCTGTTAAAGTGTGCCCCTCTTTGATACACTGCTTGTAGTCCGACATTTCTCTCAACGAGACAGTGCTCGCAGTCTAATCTTTTACTATGTTAGAAGCATTGGCGACTATCGCAAATCGTCAGACAACCCTTAAAAAAGATTGAGGGTCGTCGAAACTGATCGATCTATCTTCAGCAATGTTCTGAGGTAGTCAAAACAAGTCATCTTCGGTAACATTCGTCAATTGTCGGAACGGTTCGTAAATCCAGGTACTCCTCAGTAGGGTAAAGTTGGGAGGGACAATGTTTTTGGTTACATGTAGAGGAATGCAGTATCAGGGACGTGAATATACTTGTTAGCTACTGCTTACACTGTAGCCTGCGAGCAAGCTCTCCGGGGCGCTCTGGCAGCGGGGTGGGAAAAGGAAGGAGAGCTTGCAAAATGTAAAATGCTGATTGGCGGAGATGATCTTAGTAATGACGTCATTACCCTTGGCACCTTTTTTTTCAATGTTTGGTTACATGCGCGCTCGTTTCCGCTTCGAGTTGATTGGCGGAAATCTGACAGCTCAATCGACAGGGAGCAACAGGGGAATTGGAGTAGGAATTCATATTCCAGAGACATAGTTGCAAGATTTCCTTTCTTCTTTTCCCACCCCACCGCCAGAGCGCCCGGGAGAGCTTGCTTGCAGGCTACTTACAGTGTAGATGACAGCGGCTAGAACTTACTTGCACTAAACCAGACATCTTTTGGATTCTCCCCATGCTGCAATCTTTCAATAACATGGTGAATATGAGCTAAAGAACAAGACAAACTATGTCAATTATTTTTGGTAATAAATTCATGACCTTAATTAATCTTTATTGGAAATTAAGTACTGTAACACCGTGTTTTTACTTTTTGTAGGTCTTACACTGACACATCAACCATACTTCACGCCAAAGATAACGATAAAAGGAAACGCTTGCTACGCAGGTTATTGGTGATGGTTGTATGTGCTGGTAAATACATGTAAAAGGCGGCCCAAACTCACGTTAAGTGAAAAGAGTCTAATTGTGCTAATTATTATGTTAAACACTCAAGATTATACAAGATATGGTGTAAAAATCTGGAATAGTCTACCGTGTGAAATGCGTAAAAATGTCCAAAAATAACTTTAAAGTCAATGTCCACGACACTTTACTCCGAATACTTTCAGAAGAAAATGATTATATCAATTTAACCCGACTTAATAACAAAAATTTCCGGAAAACTCGGCTTCTTATAGTTACAATATACATGATTGTAAACTTAATTGAATTGAAGTTATTTTTATTTATTTATTTAACATTTTTTATTTTTTTCTCTAGTCTTGCTTGTGAGCTATTTGTATACATATAACATACGTGTAACCACTGCTCTCCTCGACTAGTTAATCTACTAACTGCGGGCAATGGATATTGCTTGCTGTAAAATTTGCAATAATTAATAAACAGTTGAAACAGACGCACCGTTGTCACGCTTGAGGCGAGCGTTGAAAATAGGATTTTGTCTGAGAAGTACATTTACAAGACAGAGATCTGCGCACCAACACCAGCGCGTCTAGCACGCGTCACCTATGGTATGTAAATAACTTTACACCCTTTCCTCGTAACGTGAGTTTGGATCGCTTGGGGTAAATTAGCAGTGCTGGCACAGACGTTGTGGTTGAAATGGTCGAGATAGAGGCTTGGTGGTTACACGAAAATACAGTCTTACCTACTCCAAAAAATAAAGGACAAATAAATATTGGCATGACATTCCCAAAGCCTGGCACTAACATCGGCAGCAGACATGCTCTGAATACAAACTCCTCGCTTAATGGAGCCTAGGGGAAAAGATTTGAAAACACCATGATAAACTATGTTATTTACTCAAATAAACGCCGAGAGGATTATTTTTCACACCTCAAATGTGGAGCTTATTCGAGGGCAGCTCGCTAATTTTAGGGCGCTGTTTATTTGAAAGTTGGACGCGACAAAGAATTGTGTTAACTATGGTATTATTAACGTCTTTTGATTTTGATTATATATCAGGGTCTCGGCGCTTTTTCGGGGGCAGTGCTCAGAACCTTTTTTCTCTCAAATGCAGTGCTTATTTGAGGGCAGCGAGGTTATCATTGATGGGCACAATGTGCACCACATAAGCATTATATCGGGACAATTGCTCTTACAGAACTGACACTCTTCTGTGTCGCAGGCACTATGGAGATGAGTCAGCTATTATTGTACGTGTACCAGGTGGAGACTGATAAAAATAAGCAACAAATCACACAGTGTAGCCTGAACATGGAATGTCTTACCACAAGGTAATTCCGTAAATTAATTGAATTAACCCAGCTTGATGGGTATTCAAGAAAACCTGCCGCAAACAACAAAAAAAAGGTAGAAAAAATGTTTGTTAACAGTCAATCAAATAATGTTGTAATTCAATTTTCACACTCCTTAACGCTACTGGAGTTCATTGCAAATTCCACAATCTTATTGTCTAATGACCTCACTAAACAGTTGCTTACAGTAGTAATAATCTGCCAGCAAATTTAAAGCTGAACCTTACCTTTTACACTGACAAATTCTCTACTAAAATACAGTAACATGGTAGGACCAAAGAACAAAATCTAGAAGATATAAATTATATATACCACTTAATTCATCACTGAACGTAATGTTTACAATTTTTTTGGGAAAATCAAAATTATAATAATAATAATAATAATGATAATGATATTGATAATAATAACAATAATAATAACAACAACAATAATAATTGGTAACTTCCTTAACAAATTCAGTGGAGGCATGAGTGACCGAGTGGTTAACACCTCGAACTCCGGATCTGGAGGTCTCGGGTTCAAGCCACGCCCGTCGCGTTGTTTCCTTCGACAAGGAACTTTACTTCCCTTTGTCTCTCCTCACCCAGGTGTATAAATGGCTACCGGCGACATACTGCTGGGGGGTAACCCTGCGATGGACTAGTATCTGGTCCAGGGGGGAGTAGCAGTACTCCTAGGTGCTTTATGCTAATGAAGCCGGGATAAGCTCCGGCCGTTTGGGCCTTTGGCTCGTGTGCGCCTTTACCTTTTTACCTTAACAAATTCACAGCAGATACATGATTAAAGAATAATAACGTAACATTGTCTTACCATAGTCAATAGTAAAGGGAACAAAATTGCAATGAATATACTTTGCAAATGTATTCCTAGATATTTCCAAAGGGATAGTGCCTAGAGAGTAAACAAAAATATATATTATTTATTTATTTATATTATTTTCCTTGATTACAAGTCTCAGGCATTCACGGAATGGAGCTCTGCCTTACAATTTCGCCAGAGCTATGTAGTGAATAATGGTCAATTTTTAGTTAGTAGAAGGAAGCAATGGTCTTATAGCCTGCAAACACAGCTGTCTCTCTTTGCTCCTTGCCACTTGGGATGTTTTGCTCTGCGAAACGTTGCAAAACGGCTACAATGGTCTAACATTGGTAAAAGTGGAAACTGAAGCTCTCAACCAGTCATGAAAATTTATAGTATTTGTGGTTGAGAATTTCTGTTTAGAAACTGGGAAGTGTTATATTTATCCACTGTTTTGACTGGGTGAAAAGTTAAACACACACTTGCATTAAAAAAAAAAAACAACACGGTTTCCTCTTTTTCTTCTCTCTATTATTAATGATTATTAGAGCTTACAACTCATAACCAAACAAGATCACTTTTGCTTTGATCAAGACTGCTTAATGACTTGACTGTGATACTACTCCTGCTAGGTATCTATTGTTTTCCTATTGCCTGTGAAATAATAAAGATCTTTCACCAATTTCCACTTTAAATAATAGGTATACACACGCATTTGCTTGACAAAACAATTCGTATTTACTAATGAGGTGTTTCAATACGCCTGAGGACCCAGGCAATTTTTTCAGCACATACACCTGCATACTTCCACCATTCAAAGGGGATAATATCATGTGATAAAATCATTTTTTAGCATATGTGACAGCCTTCTCGGTCGCCATATTGATGTCATGACACATGGAGTAAACTTGGGAAATTAGAAAAAGCTATATTTTCAAAACAGAAAATGCTATCACGTGAAAAACTTGCATAGAAGTTTACTTTTAAGATATCTTTTGCTAGATGGAAACAAAACC
Source organism: Porites lutea (assembly GCF_958299795.1). Lineage (NCBI taxonomy): Eukaryota > Metazoa > Cnidaria > Anthozoa > Scleractinia > Poritidae > Porites > Porites lutea. Next base: position 23,985,614 of record NC_133207.1, read on the forward strand.
TTGAAAGTTGTTGCAATTTTGGTGTTTGGATTTTTGTGACATCACTTGAAAACCAAAAATAGAGTTCTACACACACAAGTAGCAAATTCTGTTAAATAAACCGTCAACTTAAAGTGCTTCTAACATATTTGATCTCTAAGGGTAGGCAAGGAAAAATGATTCATTGATTTTTATTTTGTCATAGATTTCAGGTAATAACAAATAATTCACGGTCAGTTTTGACTGCCAACCTGTCTCATATACTTGAATGATCTGACTAAGAGAAGAACCTGGGCCCAAAACCAACACTAAACTCAGCTCAAATAATTGGTCATTGTGAACAAGAATCTACCCTTTGGTCAATAAATACCCCAAGGTTTTATACTCTTGCCGCCCTTAAGGTCTGTAAGGAGATAATAGAGGATTATAAACAAAAGATGGATTTCCAATGTTGAATTATTTTTACATGTGTACATGCTAAAAAGTTAAATGACATGCAAATAAAAATAAAGGGAATGATGGAAGGTTGCGGGTAAATGTAAAGTTTAAGTGAGGTTCAACTTTTACTGTACATTAGCACTGATGTTAACTTGTTACCCTTGTTACCCCATGTAACCCATTGTTACCCCTTGTTCTCCTTGATCCCCCTTGTTCTCCCTTGTTGCCCCATGTTACCCCTTGTTACCCCTTGTTGCCCCATGTTACCCCTTGTTACCCCTTGTTACCCCGTGTTACCCCTTGTTACCCATTGTTACCCCTTGTTACGCCATGTTATCCCTTGTAACCAATGTTACCCCATGTTACCCCTTGTTACCCCGTGTTACCCCTTGTTACCCTTTGTTACCCTTGGTACTGCTTGTTACCCCTCGTTACCCCATGTTACCCCAGGATAGGATAGGATAGCATAAGTGCTGTATTATCAACAGAGCGCCTACAGACACGCGTGTTTACGACGATAACAAAGATTTCCGTGCAATAATTACAGAGGTGTACATTTGTAAAATTTATACAACTATTAAACAAGGTTATATTTAACGCGTCTATCTCTTTTGCAGAAGCGATCGTATATGTATTTAGCCACAATTTTTTGCGTTTTCTCTCCTTGCTTCATACTTATCAACATTGTAAAGGCAGAGCTTAGAGTCATAGAGTCAAGAATAAGATTAGTTTCCTTTTTTAGCGTATTGAACAGCTCTCTCCTAGGATCCCTATAGGCTATGCAATTCATCAAAATGTTAACCCATGTTACCTCTTGTTACCCTTGTTACCCCTTGTTAGCCTTGTTCTCTCTTGTTACCCCTTGTTTAATACCCTTGTTACCCCATGTTACCCCTTGTTACCCTTGTTACCCCATGTTACCCCTTGTTACCTTTGTTACCCCTTGTTCCCCCTTGTTACCCTTGTTACCTTTGTTACCCCATGGTACCTCTTGTTACCTTTGTTACCCCTTGTTACCCTTGGTACCACTTGTTACCCCTTGTTACCCTTGTTACCCCATGTTACCCCTCTTTACCCCTTGTTACCCTTGTTAGCCCATGTTACCCCTTGGATAAGGATAAGTGCTTTATTATCAACAGAGCGCCTACAGACACATGTGTTTACAATGATAACAAAGATTTTAGTGCAATAATTACAGAGGTGTACATTCGTAAAATTTATACAACTATTAAACAAGGTTATATTTAACGCGTCTATCTCTTTCGCGGAAGCGATCATATACGTATTTAGCCACAATTTGTTGCGTTTTCTCTCCTTGCTTCATACTTATCAACGTTGTAAAGGCAGAGCTTGGAGTCATAGAGTCAAGAATAAGATTAGTTTCCTTTTTTAGCGTATTGAACAACTCTCTCCTAGGATCCCTATAGGCTATGCAATTCATCAAAAAATGCTCCTCATCTTCTAATCCAGTTTTACATAATGGACAGATTCTTTGGTCTGGTGGTTGATAGGGTTTAACATATCGTCCAGTTTCAATTGCTAGTTTGTGGTTGCTTAATCTTAGCTTTGTGATTGCTACTCTATGATTGATGATTCTTACATTTGTGAGGTAATTATCGTAGTCATGGGTAAGTTTAAATTTCCTAAAAGTTTTCAGTTTGTTTTTTGATGCGGGTCCTTTCGTTCATCATTGTGTATTTTGCTAATCCATATTTGCTGTTCTATGTCTAAGAGTCTCTGTCGTATATAGTTCCTTGTTACCCTTTGTTACCCTTGTTACCCCTTGTTACCCTTGTTACCCCTTGTTACCCCTTGTTACCCTTTGTTACCCTTGTTACCCCTTGTTACCCTTGTTACCCTTTGTTAACCCTTGTTACCCTTGTTTCCCCTTGTTCTGCCTTCTTACCACTTGTTACCCTTTGCTACACTTGTTACCCCTTGTTAACCTTGTTACCCCATGTTACCCCTTTTTACCCCTTGTTACCCCATGTTACCCCATGTTACCTCTTGTGACCCTTGTTAACCCTTGTTACCCTTGTTACCCAATGTTACCCTTTGTTATCCTTGGTACCACTTCTTACCCCGTGTTACCCCATGTTACCCCATGTTACCTCTTGTTACCCATTGTTACCCTTGTTACCCCATGTTACCCCATGTTACCCCTTGTTACCCCTTGTTACCCTTTGTTACCCTTGTTCCACCTTGTTCTCCCTTTTTACCCCTTGTTTCCCCGTGTTACCCTTGTTATCCCATGTTCTCCCATGTTACCCCTTGTTCCCCCTTGTTACCCTTTGTTACCCTTGGTACTGCTTGTTACCCCTCGTTACCCCATGTTACCCCTTGTTACCCCTTGTTAGCCTTGTTCCCCCTTGTTCTCTCTTGTTACCCCTTGTTACCCTTGTTACCCCATGTTACCCCTTGTTACCCCATGTTACCCCATGTTACCCCTTGTTACCCTTCGTTACACCTTGTTACCCCTTGTTACCCTTGTTACCCCTTGTTACCCTTTGTTACCCTTGTTACCCCTTGTTACCCTTGTTACCCCTTGTTACCTCTTGTTACCCCGTGCTACCCCTTGTTTCCCCCTTGTTACCCCATGTTACCCATGTTACCCCTTGGTACCCCTTGTTACCCTTGTTACCCCTTGTTACCCTTATCACCTTTGTTACCCCTTGTTACCCTTGTCCCCCCTTGTTCTCCCTTGTTACTGCTTTTTACCCCTTGTTACTTTTGTTACCCCTTTTACCCTTGTTCCCCCTTGTTACCCCTTTTTACCCTTGTTACCCCATTGTTACCCTTGTTACCTCATGTTACCCCTTGTTACCCCATGTTACTCTTTGTTACCCCATGTCACGGTCCCTTTTTACCCCGTGTTCCCCCTTGTTACCCCTTGTTACCCTTGTTACCCTTGTTACCCCTTGTTACCCCTTGTTACCCCATGTTACCCCTTGTTACATTATCTACCTCAAGAGTGTGATTACAGAGAGCACAGAAACTTATGTGGCATTTACAATACAGTCAGACTCCATTAATAAAGATGATAGGAGGGCCATAGAAAGTGTCCACATTAAGCCGGTTGAGTTCAGAGAAAATGTTAGGGCTTTTTTTTCCGTAGGGAGAAAGCAAACTGTCCATAATAATGAGATGTCCATATTACTGTGCTTTTAACAAACATGCGAATTCTGAAGTTCAAAAGCCAACTGACGATTGCCGTCAATCATCTTAATGGACTTCCTAGGAAACAAAACTTTACTTTAATGGGTTCAAAAGGTCAAGGTTTGTTATTTGTGATTGGTGGATTTCGATCTGTTTTGTGTGTTTCTGTGTTTCCAGGTTCGTTGTTTGCGATCGTAATTATGATTGACGGCAGCGAAAAACGCAATTGTGAAGGCGGCTTTTGAACTTTAGAGTTTGCATGTTTGTGAAAAGCGCAGTAAGCGGGTGTCTGTAAAGAGGGGTTTAACTGTATAAACAATCTGTAGTCTTACAGTCTTATCACTCGTTCCATCTGCCCAAAGCCAAACATACAACGGAGACATCAGAGAGACAACAAAAACGCTTCTAAACCGCTGTCTTATAGTCTTGGGATGATCTCTGATAAAGGAACAAAACAACAAGGTTAAGTTATTCATTCACTTGCTAGGTATATCACAATAGGCACTTTTGTTATTCAATCATATGCAAAGAGGTGGCCGGGTATTCTTAAATTTAGCCTAGTCTAGTGTACAGTCTCAGTTACTCATACTTATATTGCAAACCCTGTATACATGTATATTGTTTTTGTTCTTGTTTTTTTTAAATAGATTCATCAAAAATTTTAAAAAGCCATTTTAATGTTACCGACGTACAGGGAAAACGTAGAATATGTAATGTAGAATGACGGCAATGCGTTCTTTTCGTTCTGTCCGAAAAAAGGTTAAAGTCAAGTTGAGTAAATTGAAATGAACTTTCATTTGCCAGAAAAGTTTTATTAAGCTTTATTTGATTGGTTATAAACGTGAACCGTCTAACAAAAACTTTCTTTGATCAGATTACTCCGAAACTGAAAAAGAAAAAATATCTTATAGCTTACTAACCTGGGATAAGGAGACTTTAAAACATATAAGCTGGCAACATATGCCACCGAAAGTACCAAACAAGAAATGATTCCTCTAAAAGGAGTGATCGTAGTGAAGCTTACTAGTGGGGAGATCAAGTCCGCCATGTTGTTTATTCCAAAGAACAACTGCTGACCCATTGGTACCTGTGTTGCAAAGGGATGGGAGGATCTGGCCGGGGGAGGACCAGTGTTGAAGGATGGTGGACTCTGGGGGCGCGATCCATTCAACAAAAATTCAGACCGGTCCGACCGGGAAAAGAGGTCCACCTCAAATTTTTTTTGACCAGTGTTTTCGAAACTTTTCCGGTTGGACCGAACCGATCCATTGAGTTTTGGACCGAAATTTACGGAAATTTTGGTTGAATGGATCCCTCCCTGGATCTCTCTATTTTTATTTATGCTTAACTTCCCCTCTACCCCGCCCCCCAAAATAAAAAAGAAATTAGAAATTAAGCGGCGGAGCAAAAGTGTTCCTGTTCTCTTCTTTCCGTTTCCTCTCCAAATATTTCGGTTTCGGAACGAACGCTCAGTCATGGTGATGGACTCCCGTCTGCTGTACTGAAAACGTTTTAGTTTATTTATTTGATTAGGTAGTTATTTTCCGCGTCAGCTTTCATTTTCTTCCTTCCTTTCTTTTAATTGCGTATTTTTTTCTACAAAGAGTTGACAATTTCTGTCGTTACCATATCAACTCCGATATCCGAAATCCACAATTCATAAAGCCAATCCAATATTTTGGTGTCCTTCCCGTGATCACCCCATTAAAGTCACGGCACATGTGCACTGCGTGATGCTACCTTTGGTAGAATTTTGCGCAATGCGACCCGAAACATTTTCTTCGTTTTCTGCGTCTAAACTCGTCCTTAGCATCCACAAATGTAAAATACCATGATTTAAAAGCACCTAGCTTAATCATATTAAGCTTTTCTGTCAAAAATGGAGCCCTTTGATCTTGATCTGTTGCAAGAGGGAGGCTGGAGTGATGTACTGTGGAGTTTGAAGCGCTATGCTCCAGATGGATACAAATTTGCTGTTAAGCGAACGCCTCATGAAATAAAAAGCGACGTTCTGAACTCCAGACGTGTTCAACATGCTATACAAAAGGTAATTATGATTTCTGTACCAATTTCGCGCCATAAGAAACCTTGCAGATTCTGTGACACAGGAAATGAAGAAGTATATATTACACAGCTGTTTTACTTGGGAAAGGCCAGAAAACGGATTATTTTTCTGTATACGTAGTCGTGAAACTTAGTCTCGGTTATGGGTTTTGATTAAAAATTTTGATTAAATACTGCATTCTGGACGTATAGCTCACAGTTATCTACAATGAGTGTAGAAAAGGAGAGGAAAGATTGTAGAACCCTGGAGAGGGAGGGAAGTCGCAGGGGTGGGGTGGAGAATTTAACCCGGTGAAACCCCGGAGAGTTTTTTAACGGGTTTAAACAAGACGCCAGATCTTTGTATTTTAACAAATAAGTAAGCAATTGAAGGAAGTTTCAAAGTTTTAGTCTACAGTAGAAAACACCAAAGAGGTAAACAGTGTTCTCCCCAAATTTTAGCTCAGCAGGTAAGGGACCATTCATGGCCATTAAGGCAAAAAATATGTGCCAGAGGTGCACTTTCCTGGGGGGAGGTGGGCAGTGGAGTGAGGGACATGACTTCGACCTCGCTGTGAAATTTAGGAGCTAAGTTCTCGGAAATGTCATTCCCTCATTTTACGACTTATTTTACGCAAATCAGCCGTTATCTTTAGACAGCTATCTAAAACGTTTGATTCCAATAATTTATTTTACTCTATCTTCAATGCTCTCTTTCCAAAATGTGTGGCCCATAAAGAGAAAAGCTGGGAATACTTTATTGCACTTCCATATATTCATTCATTGCCTTGATCAGATCGGATAACAACCTCTGTATTTTTTACAACAACTTATTTAATTTTAGTAAACCTTCAAGAGATTGCAGACAGTAAGAAGTGTTGTTTCAGATGGTACATTTTACCGGTAAATGCCTGATAAGGAGAACACTGGGTAAAACAAATTATGAAATAAAGTATTATGTATAGTTTTTAGAGATGGGTTTAGATTGAAGAGATAAGGATGCCATATGACAAACAAACTTGAACAATTTAGCCTAATTCAGGATCTGCCTATTTTCAATTCAAAGTAGACAGACTGCAAATTATAGTAGTTGCTAAAAAATATATCTACATGTCCCAACCGTTAATCAGTAGGATGCCTAAAATGGGTGCAATTCCACAATTGGTTTCGTCTCCATAACAGAAGAACATAGGGGTATTACCACTCCCCACTGGATAGAAAGCTAGTCTATCGCAGGGTTATACCCACCAGTTTGCAATCAGCACTCATTTATACACTGCAGTGAAGTGAGACATGCAGTAGAGAGAGAAGGCGTTGCCAAAGTACTAACAATAGCAGGTCTATCCCTGGAGGTTTGATCCTTTATAAAAAAAACAATGTTTAAGTTACTAATCAAACACCCTCAGTAGCCTAGACTGCAACTTCACAACAAGACTATAGTCTATAGCTTAGTGTTAACTAATCCTGCCTGGCAATTGCATATGCTGACAAAGTTGCCCAAGAGGTGACTGTCTTATTAATTCCTCCACTTTTTTAAAAATTCTATTCCAGACTGCTGAAGAAAGAAATGACACTGTTGAAGCTATCACCAATGAAGTGAAATCCATTTTAGAAGAAATGGGACATAACTTTAATCTTAGTAGCATCAGGGTTATGGCATTCATGCTGCGCAAAATTCTGTGCACTCTCTTCCGTAGAGTGCTAATCAACAGAGAAGGCCTGGAGAGGGTAAGTTAATTCTCATTGTAATCAAACCAGGAGGGATCCAGGAATTTTTTATTGGGTGTAGAGGAGAGGGGGAGGGAGGATCCAAACTTTGGTTCAGAAAGGACTGGACAAACTTTTCTGTTGCAAATTACTTCTCCCCCACACCCCCCACACCCCATCCCAAATAACAAAGATTGTACAGATTTTGCCAACATCATAGGAGGGTACCCAAAATCAATAAATTACATTTTTGAATATCCCTGGAATTTAGTTTACTGGCAAAATGCAATGCATGTTTCATTAAACTAAAAATCAGCCAGTTAAAAAGTGATATACAATCCTGTCGATGTAAGAATGTCAGTCTCAAACAAGCATCAGGTCTGATAGGGGGAGGGTGTCCCGACCCTCCCCCTGGATCTGCCACTGCGAACAAATTGTTGATCCACAAAATGTCCATACCCCCTGGACCCACCAACTCCCTCATCCCCCCTTTTTCCCTTGTTTGGAAGATCGTAAAAAGAGCTTACTCCTGTAAGCAAAGATGTCACCTGACAGTGGACTTTTTGCATTTTTAGGCTTTGCTTTTGCACCCAATTTTTGGCACAGATTGTCTCAATAAGAGTGTGAAGAAACTTATCTTGTCAAATTTGGTAGCCTTAAGGTATATTAAAAAGGGAGAAGCCCACGCTTCCTTCTGACACATGAGGCTTAAAAATGTCTTTGATTAAGCTCCCCATTTACATGTAAAATGCTAAGGTAGAGGAGTTCTTAATGCCCAAACCTCGTAAAGGGAAGATGTAACAAAAAATGTTAATAATGTTGTGTCAAATGGAATACTCATGTTCTGTATAAACTATCCTAATTATGCAGATATTATTTTTCTATATTTGGCTTTCTTCAATTTTAATAACAATTATTAAAATTGAAGAAGGCCAAATACAATATTACAATTATATTATTTTGAATATGTGTGTAATTGAATTGAGTAAATAAGTAAATAAATGAATAAATAAATTGTTAAATTGTGTTAGCCTATCATATTAAAATAAATTTATATTATTTTCAGTTACGAGATGCTGCCAAGAAGAACCCAGTTGTGTTTATTCCATCTCACAGAAGCTACTTGGACTTTCTTCTTGTCTCTTTCATCTGCTTTTCCGCAGATATTCCACTGCCATTTATTGCAGCTGCTGCAGATTTCATGAACATGAGGGTCGTTCGCACCCTTTTCAGAAACAGTGGGGCTTTTTTCATGCGGCGTTCTTTCATGTCGGATCCCTTATACTGGGTTGTGTTTACTGAGTACATTCAGAATCAGCTTCAGTTTGGTGATCAGCCTCTTGAATTCTTTTTGGAGGGTACACGAAGTAGAACAGGGAAATTTCTCCAGCCCAGGCTTGGTAGGTGTTAATGTCCTGCTAATTTTGCTACCCATTTTTGTATAGGAATAGTGAAAATCAAAATTAGTGAAAAGGAAAATGTTGAAAGATCACTATAAATTTTTGAAAATGCTACCAATCATGCAAACATTATTCAAAAGAGATTTTATTTATCAATCATGGTTACACCCATTACAATCTGTAGATTGTTGCATTTTGCAAACAAGTGCTGCAGATGCCAACTTAACTGGAAACTGGGGTGTGGACCACCAAAAAGTCTGTAAATTGAACTCCTAGTGAACTGTTAGTGCATTGTGACCTGCATATTTTGCATATTATATTGTAGGGGTTCTTTCCATGGTTGTTGACTTGTACACAACTGTGCGAGTACCAGATGTTCTCATTTGTCCAATAAGCATCAGTTATGACAGGGTTCCAGAAGAATCACTCTATGCATATGAGCTGTTGGGAATACCCAAACCAAAGGAATCTTTGAGAGTAAGAATTGACTGATGACTATACAGTGTACTGTAAATTCTCTCGTAATGGACGCATCTTGCTTAAAATAACCACTCCTTAAAATATTGCCAACTATGAGTAAGCAGTGTGCAAAGAAAGTCATGTCCAATAGCCCGAGGCTAGTGGATTTTGCTATTGGGCTAGTGATTTTTGCTCTTAACTTGCCCAACAGGCAAGTGCTGTTTTTTGAGGAAATTCAAATTAGTAGGATTGGATGTGTAATCAATCCTACTAATCAAAAATGGTTTTGGGGCTAGTTTAAATGACTTGTGGGCTAGTACATGCTAGCTACAGCTTGCCCGAGTGGCAGGCTGTAAAACTGACTTTCTTTGCACCCTGGTAAGTCCCTGCTTTCTTGCATTCATTTTTCCACTGTTTTTAAGCTGGGCACCTTCCATGACTAAGGCTTGGCATTGGCCATTTTCTTCTTTTTTTTTTGCATCTTCGTGGATCATTGCAAAGCCAAGTTAGTTTAGTTATTCTGGTCAAATATGTCAGCTCAGACAATAAAAGTAATTATGACGAGGTCAATAAAAGTGTGGAAAAAATATCGAGCAATTTAATTTGAGCAAAAAGCTCAAAACAGGAGAATTCTTTTCTACTGAGAGACAAAAGTAGGAAAACCCCAGCTGGCAAGATCTTGGGCCATTTTGCGACTATCCTGCACGACTAGCAATGATGCGCAATGACTTCATGACAGACTGCGTCATGTAAATTAGACCCACAACAGTCGTACTACCCATTGTGGATGTCATAAGTGAAAATTGTGCACATGTGGATGGTCAAAAGTCATGAGGTATGCTAGTCGTGCACAATAGTCATTAGCAAAAATCGTACCATTTAAATCGGCCATTAGAAAGAGTTGATATAGCCAGGGAGGGACTCCCTTACACAATTAGCTATGTACATCGCAGGTACGTGTATGTGCCGCCCTGAAGGATTTGTTTTTTTTATTTGCTTTTTATAGATCTTAAAACAGGTATAGACTTTCCCCATTTTGGTCTGGAATTGGGTGTGGTTCTTGAAGGAACTATGCAAGTGTATGAACATATTTCTCATTTCATTTCCAAATGAATAAGAACAAAAGAGTATTAAGTGGACTCAAACAGGATTTAAAGAAATCTTTTTGTTTATAGTGTTCTAAGCTAAGTAATGATGACATAATTTTAGGTCTGAAAACGGGTTTATGATTTAGAGGCCAGGTCTGAAAATGGATGTGAAAAATGACATTTTTTGGTCTGAAATAGGGCCAGGAGAACTGAGTGGCACAGCTTATGAAGAATTCATAGAAGTACCTCTCCCTCTGGGGTTGAGTGTTGTGTGTCCCAAGGGCCAATTTTCTCATAACAGTAATACATGACAATGGGTAATGTGAAGTAATAAAATGATCCTCCAACAAATTCTCTCAACTAATTCTGAAAGTACACATGGAGATTAGTCAGGAGAATTTAGGTGTGGATATTGGGCCTTGAAGGGCTAAATTGACCCAGCAAATTGACCGAGAGAACAACTGAAGGTACAGTTATTCTAATCTGAAATATGCTAGTAAAGCAAATAAGATAATTTTCTTTTTAGTTATAAGTAATGAGCTTCTTTAACTTTTTTTCAAGGGTTTGATTAAAAGCAGATCAGTCCTGTCAGAAGATTATGGAAGTATTCACATCCACATTGGAGAACTTCTACCAATGAGTAGATATATCCAAGGAAAGCTTAACAGAGTAGACAATGCTTGCATACCAAGGTAAAAATGTTAAAAAGAAAGCCATGATAATGAAAAAAAGATTTTTAGAAGTTGCTGAAAAATAAAATAATGAAGTTTTCCAGATTTGTTTCCCTTTAATTGCCCTTGATTCAGGTTGACATTCAATAATGAAGGAGAAAAATTGAGTGCAGTGACAAAGTTTACATAGATCAAAGAAAAATGGTAAAAAGTAAGCAAGACTTACACTATTTAATTTAGAATTGATCGATGCCACCCACCCATTTCTAGTAGAATGTGTATTTGTGACTGTCACAAATGACGGTGATGAATAATAATTATCTTATCTTCTTCTTCAAATATTTTTAATTGTTGTTCTTTTTGTTCCTTTTTGCTTCTTCCAGGCACCTCTTCCACTTTCTATCTGATGAAGAAAAGAAGGTTGTCAAATCTCTGGGGTATAAAATTCTCTCAGACCTTCAATTAGGAATGATTTGCCCTTCCAGCATCTTAGTGGCTACTGTTATGCTTCAGAACTTGAATGGAATTCCTTATGGTACATTTTCTTCTTTTAATTTTCTTAATTCATGATAGATAAGATCCACTATTGCAATAACACTGAACAGTGTCAATTAGTCAGTCACCCAGTTAGTTGGTGAGTCTGTTAGACAGTTTGTCTGTCAGACAGGGAATCAGTCAGTTTCACAACCAGTGACATTTTTTTAACTTTGGCTACATCACGATGAATACAGTGTTTTTGAGAAGAAAGTGTTGCACTTGCTCTTTTGGCCATGTGAATTTATCTCACTTTCATTTTTTCTAGGTAAAAGCTAAAAACTTCTCAGGCCTGACAATACCATTTTCATTATTACCTGATTAATTATCTTACCTCACTACATGTATAATTATTACTATCATTTTATACAGTCTTATATGGTTTGGTTAGTCTTAACACAGGATAAGACACAGCCAGAGAAAGTTGATTCAAACTTTGTTGCATTGTTTAGCCTTTTTTGTCTCTTATTTTGTCCATTTGAACTATGGTATCATTTGTTCTTATAGATAAATTGGTGGAAGAATTCACCTGGTTGAAGGAACTGTGTCGCATGTGGGATATTCCTATAAAATCTGCAGGTTTGACAATGCACTGCATTGACTATATCAATCATAATAATTATAGAGAACCTAGCTTAGGTCGATCTCAAAAAGAGAAGAACAGTGCCCCTTTCCCCTTTAATACTATTTGGAGAACATTCGGTTGTACACTTGATGGCTAGTAACATCTGCGAGGTAGCACCAAGATCCTAGTTCTGGGCCCCCTACAGACTCAACGAATTACCGGAAGTGCGCTTCAAATTTCCTCTCAACCTGGTTGGCAATTTGATAATACATTGTAGCTTTTTTAACTGGACAGTCATGGTGCATACCCAAATCCTGGTGGACCCCTAGAACAAGGTTTTTAGCACTGGCTCACAGACGGACTTGACCAGAGGTTTTATTGTTTCGTCTGTAGTGCAGGCTACAATACCCGTCACATTAGTTGGGACAGCTTTTCCTCCCCCTTCAATGTTGGTTTTTGCGAGTTGGCATGTCAGAAGCAAAAAAATCAACACTGGGAGGGCAGGAGCACAACTTTTAGTCGGAATATGGGTACAGCATGGGCTGTCCCAACTTAATGTGACGAGGATTGTAGCCTTTAACTGGACTTTGCCTGAAACGAACAAGAAGTTGATGAGGAAAGCCTCAGGCATAGTGGGCGTAGTGGTAAGGGATTAACTACCACTGAACAGGAAATTCTTTTGCGGATTACTGAAAATCGCCAAATATCATTTTTTTTTTTTTTTTTTTAAGCAGTGGTTATAAACACTTTCTTTGTAATTCTGTTATGTGAATCTCAGTGTAGTTTTTTTTGTTTTTCTTTTCGATGCAAGGTGACTCCAATAACGTAGTTCTGGTGGATGAAAGTATTGATTTCTTAAAATCATCCTTGGAAAAAACTGAAAGTGGTTTTGTCAGAATCAAAGAATGCCAGACCACAGGAGATAAAGAAAGAACAGTTCCCGGAACAGCTGCAACCAACAGCCCTGCAAGAAACATCAAAGACGAAGCTGCTCTACACATGCTCTTGGCATGCAAGAGAAATGTGCTGCTGTTTCATTTCTTCAGAACTGGAATGTTTTCCTTGGCTGCGCAAAGGCAGGCGGCCTCGGAAAAACACTTAGGTGAGTAAGGCGCGTTTAAAAATTCGTTTTAGGGAAGTAGTGAGGAGAAGTCGTTACATCTCGTTGCCATGGTAGCAAAATGACTGGATCTCAAATAACCATGGTTCTGCAAATAATTATGGCAAAAAAATTGACTAGTATGACTTACTGTGCATAACTGCACTCAGGAACAAAACGGCAGCCCATACTTTTTACCATCGTTTGACAATGCAAATGGCCGTCTCTAGTAAGACAGATTGTTGAGATGCACAAATTTGGCTACCATGGTAATGTGATATCACACTTCTCCTTTCTGTTAAGAATCGCGTTTCGGTACGGCTAACAGAAGATATCACCAGAATATTTCATCTTGAAACGATCTTGTCCTTTCCTTTTTTGGAGACCAGTGCTTTTATTGCGTGTAGAGTATTAAATGCATCAGAAAGCCATACTGACTTATCTACACCCACTGGAATAACTAATTTTTTTGCTTTTCTTTTAGTTCAACTATTTGCCGACTTTCAGTTTCTGGCAAAACTTTTGGTAAAAGAAGTCCCTCAAGTTACTGAAAGAACCAACGTGGTAATTATATGCTTTCACATTCGTGCCACCTCTATTTGTGCAGGGTGCCTCACGTGGTCTATCTCTCTATATACTTATTTATTCATTCGCTTGTTCGTTCGTTCGCTCGTCCAGTTTCTATAATTCTGCTGAGGTAATCATCTTTCTTGGTCTCAGTAGCGTGTTCTTCAGGCAGCAGTTTCGACTTTCGATTGTGGTAAAATCGAGGAAAACTCCGCTTGTTGTTTTGAATACGTTCCCTAAAAAGGTTAAATCGGAGTTACTTTGGCAACTTCACCATTTTCTACCTTTCCCTTATTCTCCTCCAGTTCCTAAGCTCTGTTTTTCTATTTTACTGGCTTTATTTTTTTTTCATGTTATGTTTTTCCTTGCTCGACATTTTTTCGGTCCACAGTGTAACCGCAACAGCAAAGATCGGATCTTTTTATGTTTTTGGGAACGTGCCCACCTACCCCTCCCCTACGCCAACATTAAGACTTAATTCTCGCTTAGGGCAAAATATTGGCTTAAGGGAGGGGTGGGTGGGCAGTTTCCCCAGAAACCTTAATTGCGGAATGCCAGTATTGTTAGCCCCGTAAGAAAGTGTACTTCGTCTACACGAGAAGGATGTATCGTTTGAATAATAATTATTGTTTCTTGTAGACTTTTGAATACTTCCGAGAGACAACTCAGTTACTCGAACAGCATGGTTCCGTCAACGTTAAAAACGGAAGGGTAATGTTACTCCAGGAAAAAGATGTCAGCTTTAGTGCAAACATGTGGAAACCTATCCTAACGGCCTACTGGGTAAGACCAGTTCGACTTTTTTCTTCAGATAATAATTTTTTTTGTTAGGTCCCTTCTATATTAGATTGAAAACAAGTTATAAAAAATTGTCTCAAAGTCCATTTTATTTACTAGAAAAAGCATATGCCTTACGTATATGTGTAGTTCCATGTTGTCACTGATCATTCTTTTTTATCCTGAGTGGCGTAGTGTTACCGTGAACAGAGACAGAGACCACACTATGCGTGAAGTGGTCGCTTACAAGAGGTTTAAAAACACTAGAAATCTAAAAAAACCGGCAGGCCAAAAAGTGGTCGCGGTCGCTTAATGAGAGGTGTTCGTTTACGAGAGATTTAATCGTAGGGCTTTTAATGGGAAATTTTTGGTGTGTTTGATCGCTGGTCGTCTACGGGAGGTGGTCGCACATGGAAGTTCAACTGTACTGTACTTTCATTGTAAATTTTTCCGAGAAAGCTGTTCCAGCGACAACGTAAAATTGATCGTCGAATGGTTCTTTTTCTTTCTTTCTTTTATTTTCTTTTGACGTTTGATGAAAACTTGTGGAGCCCCATCAAAAAGCAACAGCATCTCTAAAGAGAAAAGCCGTGCTAAATTTGAGGGAAATTCGAAACGACTGTTACCTGTTGCCTGTTGCGGATGGGCCCTTTTTTGCTTATGTTATGCCGTAAAATTTATATCCCGGCGTTTGTATTTTCATTGAAATACTCCCTGCATTACGTTACAGTGGTTTTACGGCGCTCTCTAAATTTCTTACTTTAGATCACTTGTCACTTTTTTGTCAATTGCCCGGATGGGAACCATGAGAGACCGCTGACTGAGATTATAAAGCAGGTTCAGGACAAAGCAGTCGAGCTCGTACTCACAGGTAGGAAAAAGAACGTTTCAATTCCCGCACCTCGGGATGACCAACGGGAAAACTCTCTTGACCATAATTATGCAACTTAGGGCCTGTTTACATGGAGGTGGGAGACTCCAGGTAGGTAAGGTAACCCGCTTAGGTGAGTTATCCCGCCTGTCTACATGTATATAATCCTTCATTTTAATTTGGTCATGTTTACATGATAAGTGGGGTGACCCGCCGCGGGTTACCTCAACCTGGGGTACCCCACCTTTATGTAAACAGGCCGTTAGGCCCTGACATCTTTTGGCCCTCTATTGACAGTATGTGTTGATACAGACAACGTGTGTATATTTGTCTTTAGGAGACGTAAAATTCTACGAAGTTCTCTCACTTGACCTGCTGAAGAATTCCCTTATGGCCTTGGCTGATTTGGGTGTAATCAAGGCGAATAAAAGGTGACTCTATTGTACTGCTATGCTTGTGTTAAATCGTCGTGGCAAAAAGAAATACAGCAAAAACCTGCGAATAAGAACCTGTATTTTTAAGAACCTGTTAGGCTAAAATTTCCTGGTTAGGACCTCTCTTTACAAAAACCTGTTAAGCCTACAATTTTAAATAGGTTCTATTTAAAAAAAAAATCTGTACACTTGGGCAAATAAATAAGTCAACAATCAGGATCCTCTTTGGAGACATAGGTGCCTTATCACTCCAACTGCAATGTAATAGTATGCAGAATTTATTTGCTACATTTTACTGGCCTTCTTTTTCGTAAAAAAAGAAAAGCAATTATTAAGGTGATGATAGTAGTAATTCTGTCAAACTATTCTTGCTTACTTCCTGACAAATTTAGTCGATATTTGTGTACACTTTTTCTCATTAGCATACACAGCACACAACAGACCAATTCCGATTTTTTAAATTTCATACTTGGCTGCGAGGCTTGGGGGAATAAAACAAAAGAAATTATCTTGAGGCTCAGCAATGAATAATACATTTATTTTGTTTTATTCTTCCAAGCCTCTGAGCCAAACTTGTATGAATTTTAGTATATTGAAAATGGTCTATTACTTCACTCGGAAAGGTTTAGTCCGATATAGCAAATATTCGGTAAGACAATTGACTGTATTTGGGTGGTGCCTTTGTAAACTTGTAGCGGGCACACAAACGACTGATGTTCGTTCAAACGTTTAATTAATTAAACACATGTATTTTGGTATGTTGCAGTGCCGATAATGGCATTTTGATCTCAAACTTGTAGCGGGCACACAAACGACTGCTGTTCGTTCAAATGTTTAATTAATTAAACACTTGTATTTTGGTATGTTGCAGTGCCGATAATGGCATTTTGATCTCAGTGCCAAGTAGTGCGAAGGTTGCGGAAACATGTCAGAAGATTGGTAAACTACCCTTTTTTTCTTCATTTGTGGTGAATAATAATGCTTGCGAGTCTGCTACCTTGATTTCTGCACAGATTCAAACGTATTACCCAGTAGCTTTCATATTAACAGAGTTACGCTGACTTATCGACCCATGAGGCCATTTCCGAGTTCTAAAACCCTCACATTCAAAACGAGGCTTTGTGCTAAACCATTTTTGGGAATCATTTTCATGATTTTGATAAAATACATGTAGGGCGTAGCTGGCCTCGTGATCCAGATATAAACAATATTTTAAGGGAAATTGGGTGGTTTATGGATTGTAATTAGACCTGTTAGTCATGCATGGAATATCCTAAAAATGCGTAACCCTGGATCCCTTTAAATCTGCAAAGAACCAGGCCTTAATCTATATGATCGCGACATTGACAAGGAAAACTTGCTCGTATAAACGCGGCTTTTTAAAAATAAACAGTACTGTAGTACTTCTTCTTACAAGGTTTCTTCGAACCAGCGTAAGTAGGGTTTTCATTCTTATAAATAATAATAATAATAATAATAATAATAAAAATAATGAGAAGGCGTAGCCTAACTTTGCTTTGCTGTCATGTTTTATGTTGGTTTCGATTTGTTTTGTGTTGTTTTTTTTTCTGCAGGTGAATTTCTGGACTTGCCTTCCACAACTGCAGTGTTTCCTGCGCCCATTTCAAAGCTGTAAATTAGAACACAGAGCACAAATCGTTGTTACTTTGAAAAAATAACATGGATTGATACCGTAACATCATTGCCATGCCATGGGAAGTCTGCATTCAAAAATGGATTATTGATTATCCTCACGATTGACAGAAGGGTTCTTGTGACTGCTATATGTTTATGCTGCTGTTTATGGGAGAACGAATAAGGACATAACCGTTTTAGAAGGCTGAACAAAATAAGTAAATGAAAAAGCAGGGAATGTAAAAGGATAAAGAACTAAAACTAGTATATTTCAGTATTTCATATCTCATACCTAATGGAAAGTCTAATTTTATTAACTAAAATTTATTAATAAATACAGTGAAATCCCGCGTTTAAAAACTTATTTCAAAATAAACTGTGAAAATTTACTGTCAAGCAAATAGAAACTGATTTTAGGTGGAAGAATGTGTATCTTATAATGAATTAATCAACGACGTAAATAGTCATATTAAAGCGCAACTAATTTATCAGAAATTCACTCAATTTTTTATACTTCAAAACTGTTTTAACAAAAAGTGGAAATCTTAACATCGAAGAACTTGACTTAATAAATGATGAAGTGCAAAGAAAACAGGTTGAAAGGTTTAGGGATGATCATCTGTAAAATATGAATTAAGAATATTAAACGAATGAAGTGTTTTAAGTCTGGGAGAATAGCCATATACTTTGTCCGTAGTCTGCTACACAGCCGTTTTTAGTGTTCTCCCCACTAAAGGAGCGTTGCGTGACGACACTAAAAACGGCTGTGTAGCAGACTACCTTGTCCGCTGACATTAAGAAAATGCATTCGAAGGTAAAAACCTAATGTTTCTGCTTTTACGGGGAGCAAGGGTGGCGCAGTGGCACTCGCCTCCGACCAACGTGGCCCGGGTTCGAATCCTGGCGTCGGCGACACCATATGTGGGTTGAGTTTGTGGTTGTTTCCCTCACTTGCTCCGAGAAGTTTTTCTCCAGGTACTCCCCTCTTCTTAAAAGCCAACACTTCCAAATTCAATTCCATCTGGAACTCACAGACACGTTTCAACAAGTTCTTAAGAACTGCTAAGTGCTCCGGGGGTAAACAATTGCAATTACAAACTACAATTTTAGGCAGTTCGATTCCGCTTCAGTTGCCTGGCATTCGCTTGACGAGGTTGCGCGCGCTCAATTTCAGCTTATCTCCGTCAGCCTAAATGGCTCCTTAAACAATATTCCATCGCCGTTGGTAAACTGAGAAGCTCAAACCTAGTCTATCGAGCTTCTGATTCGTTTCAAGGCGTTTTGGTCCAATTTCACTTCTTTATTTCGGTATATTTTCTAACGAAATTTAAAGTGCACTTGGCTTTTGTTTGGTGTTTTATGTCGGGTGTCGCTCTTCTCACAGCTTTTCCTGGTTATGGACCAGGTCAGTAAACATTTGTTTTTTTACGAGTCGAGTACTTTCCCTATAAACTATTTATACGTTTTATAAGCTCTTTAAAGAAGGTTACAGTGAACGGCATTTTCGCACCATTTTCCATGAGAAGTGACCTCTAATCGGGCATTAAAGGCTACCTTACACGGCACCGGACCGGACCTAACAGTGGGTGGGTAGATCAGGCCGGGGGGGGCAAAAATAGTGGGGTGGGGAGGGGGCTATTTTGAAAGAACCCATTTAGTAAGGAGCAGTGATTACTAGAGGGCTTGACTGGGAAGTACCTTGTTTTTACTTTGAGCCAGCCAGCCGAATCAGGCGTCTGCTGAGAATAATTATCATGATAATTGCGCAGCTCAGTGGGAGGCGCAGAGAGTTACCCAGTGTCCTGGGTGGGGAGGGTGAAAGTCTTGGTACCAAAGACATACTTATTTGAGGACCAGTAGACACTCACTGAAGCCATGTTTACATAAATTCAGTGAGATATATTTTATTTATATATTTGTTATCTATAACTTTTTAATCAGCCGGGCTGTACCTGAGTCATTTTCACGGCACCCCGTTGCAATTGCAATCTGTTGTTGGTCTCTCATTTTTGCCCACTCTCCTACTTTCTTCAGTGGTTTTTTTTTTTATATTTCACTCAGTTTAGTGGCCTTTTCTCAGTTACTGAATTTGCTAAATCGCGTGACAAAGCTCAATAGTGGTGCACTTACAGATCGGAAAAAGATATCGGTTATCAATAACAGACACTGCATCCCACCCAATTTCCCACACCATAACAAATGACTTTTGCTAATCTTCAATTTAGCTGTGGTTTTCCTGAGTAGTTTGACGAAAGCAGCAGCAATAGCTCGCAATGGTAGTATTCCGGTGTTTTCATACATTTTTTTTCCCAACAGATGAAAATAGGCCTAAGGATTCTTTGCCAAGGAGGATACCTCTAATTATTATAATTATTCTCAGCATAGGCCTGATGGCAAAGTAAAAACAAGGTACTTACCAGTCAAGCCCTCTAGTAAACACTGCTTATTATCATTATTATTATTATTATTATTATTATTATTATGATTATTATGATTATTATTATTTTATTATTTTTTTTTTATAAAATCCTATTTACAATTAATTCGCTTAAAAAAAGAAAAAACTATTCATTCAAAAACACTATTTACAATTCCTGTCGATTTAAAAAGCACTTAATTTAGCTTAAAAAAAGTTAATTTAACTAAGAAAAATTTTTTCTAATTAAAAACATTTCATTTCAATAAAAAAAACTGTCAACCTCTAAAATTCAAAAGTTTCTTTCAACTGCTAAAGAAACAAAAAAATAGTAATAATAATAATGAAATAAAAAGATATATATGAAGTAAAGAAACACATTATTATTATTATTATTATTATCTCACGCAGCATTTGTAAATTGCCTGTAGGTAGCGAGATTTACAATTGTACATTCAAAAACTCGAATAAAGTTTCCATTATTATTATTATTATTATTATTATTATTATTATTATTATTATTACTATTATTATTATTATTATTTTTAATATTATTATTATTATTATTATTATTGTTACAAAAGCTTTTCCATGGGGTGTCCACCATTGCAAAAGAAAGGAGGAGGCTACCCTAGGCACTTAGAAAATTCTCAGGAGCACACATCACGGTATTATCATTCTCCATTTGTTTCTTTTCGTGTTTCTTTTCAAAGAAAAGCCTGTGTGAAGGTGGTTGGAAATTAAAACAGTAGATTAGAATCATCTTTATTTAACTGAATAAAGCCTGAGGGTTTAATCAAAAATGTTTTTTAAACCATTTTTTTTAGAATCGGATTTAGCAACCAAATCAAAGTGACTCTGCACTTCCCATTAAATCGAAATTGAACGCAGATCATCCTTTATTACTGTGCCTTTTTCTTGAAGCAATTCTTTACGCTATCTTGAGAAAGATTTCTGACCTTTACACGGGGTCTTTAGCATAGCAAACAAGGCAATTAGCCTGTTACCGCCGGTATTAACATTTAGCCTTTTCCGACAAAGATAAATGAAATCCCAAGTAAACGTACCAAATAAATGAGAGAAACGGGTTTTTGTTGTTGTGTTGTTTATCAGAAAAGAAAGGCACCTTTTGAATCACTTTGAGAGAAAAGCCATTTTTGTTGTCCTACCAACAGAAAAAGAAGTTATTTTGTAATATGACTGTTTATGAAAACACTTGTTTTTACCTTTACTTTATCATTTTATGCCGGTCGGATACTCAAGTCTCTCAGATGCCGAGTTTGATAAGTAAACCTCCTTGAATTCTGCGGTATCTCTTTCCTCCCGGAAGAGTAACCAGATATGGAATCAGGCCAATCAGCACAG
>NC_133207.1:24016817-24021817 GCF_958299795.1 Porites lutea
TGACGCGTCATTTTTAGCTGGCGGCCGGGAAAGCTCTTATGTGGGTTAAAAACATTACCGATTTTTGGAAATTTTGCTATCTAAACATTCCTTATCGTAGAATAAATATTACTTTAATCTTTATGAGTTCCTCAAGCGAAGAATTCACGCATAAGTAGGAAAACTCAAAAACAGATGTTTCTGTTGGTTTCCGGCGGCCATATAATTTGTGCCCCTGAAAGGGACACAAACATGGCGTCTCCATACAAAGCTTAATAAATTTGGGTAAAACGTTTTTCCGAATATCTCGCATATGAACTGTTGCATAGACCTGATTCTTTGCAAGCTTTTTGTATATTTATCTTCTTTCATTTCCCAGATTCTAGACTTTCTGTATTAAAAGGTTTCCGTTTTTAGAAAAAGACAAAGTTCTAAAAAAGCGCAACAAACCATCCGCATCATTTGTTTTGCGTTAATGATGACAGAAAATTTGTCTCAATTAATAAACAACTTTTTCGTTAATGAAAAAAAGCCCTATCTTTTCCATCGATTTCTTAATACTCTGGTTGGCTTAAAGTCAGTTGATAACTGATACCATTATATTATGTTTGTTTTTTTTATATCTAATTTCATGAAGTCGAGCGCAGTTTATGAGGCTAATTTATGCACGTTTGTATTAAGATCTGAGACAATGATCTGATCTAGTATATATAAGCTTACAGAACTTTAAAAAGCCTTTAGTCGATATTTTCTCTCCGCATATAGAACGAAAAAACGTTCCGAAGAGTATTTAGTTATAATTTTGGCTGTAGAAAGAAAGCTTTGAGCGATTTTCTTGCTTCGAGTTCATCTTTGAAAACAGTAAACACCAGGAAGCCGGCTAAAAGCTTTAAGCTTAAGCTTAAAGACTCACGATTTTTAGAGACGCTTTAATACTTGTCTTCGTGAATGAAAATTGTTGTCTCTGTAAATGTTTCACCGAATTACATTTCTTTTATTGATTGCTAGTAGTCTCTTACAATTTTAATCGCTTTGCCGTTTGTTTTCAGTCGTTCATAAACAACGCTTGCAGGAGTACTCAAAATGCTGCTCGTATCAAACGCTTTTTAAGACTACACATCGTTATAAAACCATTTAATAAAAAAAATAAACACAATAAATTCTTTATTATGTTGAAGCGTAACTCTTTTAATGTTCACTGAAAATTTGGCGCTTGTCAAAAGTGAGAACCGGCTGGCCGTATAGGTGATTTTGGAAATTTTTTGAACGGTTTTGCTAAAAGCCCACGCGTGCTTCGTACGGTTCTGAATATTGAATGAGTGCAATTTGTCTTGAAAAATTGTGAAATACTGCATTTTGTCTGAGGTCTATATGATAAAAACAACGCCTCATATTACTGTTCCAGATGTGATGTGTAAAAAGTATGAAATGTTGGTTTACACGCTCCCAGAGTTGTTGGCAAGATTTTGTTAAGTAAACTTGTCGAACGCAAAAAATTCGGCCTGATTTGTTTTCCAAAAATTCGTTTTCCAGGCCTGATCTACTGTGATCAAGAGCCATTATGGCTCTAAAATGTGATCGAAGATAATTGCTATTTTTTGGGTGTATATATACGGCTATCAATTCGATGTAAGATTTTTTTTTTACTCTAAAATCACTTAGCCTTAGCTTTCCCTTAAAGTTAACTGATTTGTGGATTACAAGTTTATTGTTTGATTTAAATTATAAATTTATTAATAGGAGCTTCGCTTTTAGCCCTGGCTAAATCTATATATTAATTATTGTCAGCGGAGGGCTGATTCGGCTGGCTAGGGCAAATTAAGAACAAGGTACTTGCCAGTAAAAGTCCTCCACTAAACACTGCTCCTTAATGAAGGAGTTGTGTCAAAATAGCCCCGGCCCCTTCCTATCCCACTAGTCCCAGCCCCACCAGGCCTGATCCACCCACCCACTGTTAGGGCAGTGCCTATGCAGCTGTGCCGACCAAGACTGAAAGCCCACTACAGTTTTGGAGACCGCACTGGCCTGGAGCCGGGCTGCAAGCAAACACAGAATGAAACAAGGTAAAAGCGAGGCTAAATGCGAAGCTATTATTTTGATTTTAACTCAAGACTTCTGCGATATCGACTCCTCGTACCACCAACACCAGACAATTAACACAACGTAAAATACCGCTTACAAATGAAGCGCCACGTTGGCTTTATCGTTTTTCAAAACTCACCGGCAATTTTACTCTCGCCTAACTCATTTGACTCCTAAGAGCCTGTTCCCGAGGCCAAAGACTTAGTGGTCACCTTACTGAAAGCAAACAATATCGTACCTTTCTGTCTCAGCCCGGATCAATAAACAAATAAACATAAATTAACATAAACAAAGTAGAGTGTAGAGAGTTTGTTAAATATTTAGGGGTTCTCTGATAGACTACAAACTTTCTTGGAATAACCACATTGACACAATTGTTTTAAAAATCAGTAGAACTGTTGGGCTATTATCGAAACTGCGACATTTTGTTCCCTTTAACACACACTTATTTCCACTCTCTGATAGCACACTATCTTCGATACGGTCTGATTGCATGGGGTCAAGCAAGCAAATCACAACTAAACAAACTTCTAGTCCTTCAGAAACGCGCTCTTCGCTTTATTCACTTTGCTAACCGCGTGATCATGCCATTCCTCTCTTTATCAATACAAAAATATAACCAATAAACTTTCTCTACTATCAGCTACTAGCAGAAACAATGTCTGACGTGAGCAACAACTTACAAACATTCAGGAATTGTTCCTTCCACTTTCTCGTGCACATTCATACAGCACTAGATCGTCTACATCTCAAAACGTTTGTATGAAAAAATCGAATCTTGAAATCCAAAAAAACTCTTTCTCAAGACTTGATGCCAAATTATGGAATGAGATACCGATACCTTTAAAAACACAAATTCAAATTTAATATTCATGCATCATTGCTTGTTATACTGGAGACTGGCGATACTTATTATGAAATAGATGAAATTATTCTTAAAATGAAGCTGAAAGCAGAACCAATTTTTTTGTACTCCTGCCTATAAAAACAGCGAGCTAATGTTTTGTTTTCCTTTCCTCCTTAGAGTTTTCAATACATCTTTTTCATATTTTTTTCTGCGTAAGATTATAATTTTTTTGCAATTAGTTAACCGCTCCATATTTATTTGAAAACTGATGAATCTCTCTTGCTTTTTACTTGGTTTTTTTTTTTTTTTTTTTTCAAGCCTTAATTTAATTGCAGTTATTTTCTTTTCGTATCATTCCTGGCCAGGGTAGACTAGCTACGGCTATTTGCGGTGCCACGACAGGCTTGCAAAAATATTCTTTAGAAAGTATAAAATTAAGTCTTGAAGTCTTGGATCGGGGTGATTGATCCGTGTGGCCAAATGAAACGAGAATACAATACGATATTGGACGATGCAGACTCTGCGAATCGTAATAACTTTGTCCCATCTCAGAGCGTTACACGATGCTCTCCGGAAACTTTTCTCAAGGTGACCAATAACGACATGTAAACTGTTAAACGGCGCCAACGCGTAGATTCAGGGGCGCACTGATTTCAAATAACTGTCACTTGTGTTTAGAGAGAATTGTGGGTAGGATGAAAACAAAACTAAAAAACAAAAACAAAAAAGCTAAGGGAGGGAGTGAAGCGGGGGGGAAGGGGGGAGGGGGGTGGAAAGAAATTAGCGAAATTCTGTCTACAGCCACATCTACACAAAGCCCTACCCACAAAGCGAACAAAAAAAGCGACATGAGCAAACACCTCAGTAAACATTTAGCTATTGGAAAAGTTGAAAGAAATTACAGAATGTCTGCTAACCCAGTTTTCATAGCCCCAGGTAGATTTAAACTCGCAAATTAGGCAGCGTAAGTTGTCATTCTAGGCAAATGAACAGTTTCTGCAAAGTACATGATTTAGCATCCTCTTTCCAAAGTTTCTGCTAACTACAGAATAGATCACAGGATTTGCCGCCGAGTTAATTATCGTGGAAACTACCACCGCATGTAGTAAATGTGCAAAGTATTCTTGCCCAGAGAATCCTGGCCAAAAAACCATGGTCAGACGAAAGACGTTTAAAGGAAGCATTGTCACCGCGAATATCACAACAAGTGGACTCAGAATTTTCTTCGCTCGAATGTTTTGTCTCAGACGAACGCTGTTTAGATTGACCTGGTAATTGCGTTTGTCGCTCTGTAACTTGGCCAAGTGGTGTGCCTGTTTCAACGGTCTGGTCATATTAATGCTCTGCCTCAACACGCGAGATATCTCGATGTAGGTAAATGACATAATAGCGAGAGGTATGACATAGGTCAGCAGAATAAGACAGATTATATATACTGTCTCTAAGAAATGTGTCCATCTTATCGGACCGCAAAACTGACTTCTATTCGAAAGGGCTTGATAATCAACCACGAAGTAGAGTGGAAAGCATAATGTTAAAAATGATATCACCCACACAAGAGCGGCAATACGTTTTGCTATCTTTATCGGCGTTCTGTTTCGACGATAAATCTCAACTGGAGATATTTTCCGATAGCGTTCAATTGCGATAACCGCTATGCACCACACGGATGAACCGTAGAAAATCTCCGCAACAGGGTACAAGTAGAGACAAGCAATCTCGCCAAATGGCCAGTTCAAAGGCATTTCCAATCTAATAATGAGGAGAGGAGAAGTCATCATTAGTGTACCAAGGTCTGCTATGGCTAAATTTTGCAAATAGTAGTCCCCTGGTCTTTTTTTCTTTCCAAGATGACTTATCACAATGACTACCAAAATGTTGCCAACGACTCCGAACAAGCTAATAAGAACCTCAAGGCTCAGTCTTAAGACTTTTGTTAATGTCATCTCAGATTCTACAGTTGCGCTAAGTGGATCATCCCATGAACAGTTTTTTTCAGAGAGAGCCATCTCTTGCTTGTCGATCAATATATTTATACCGAGTACTTGCCGGATTTCAGTGCTGAAACTGGGACGGTCCGAAGACTAAAGTT
>NC_133207.1:24026817-24084317 GCF_958299795.1 Porites lutea
AATAAGGAAGCTGCCTATGCGTTCTTCTATTTACTCGCCTTCCAATTGGCAAACTTCCTTCATGGCTAATTTTAGTCTTTTCCCCATAATATCGCATCCGCTAACAATCAAATCGTATATTGAAATTAATAGAAACGCGAGGCTGCTGTTTTCAGCTGCGAGCATTGCGTTTCGACCAAGGTCATAATTATAACCCTAGAAATTTTATGTAATTTGTGCACAGAACATTACCAATAGACTTTCTCTGTTTTGGTCGTTACTAATCCTTAGATAAATCTATTTTTTTTCCTGCGCTGACGTTAGGTAGCCAAGGCATTAAATTGTAAAATATAAACTGATAGAGAAATTAAAAGCAGTCAGAGTTTTTGTATAAATACAATGTATTATGTAATATATCAAACATGAGATGCAGTGTTTCATCACCAGATGAAACACCGAGAAGAGAGTTGAAAATACGACGCGCAGCGGAGTATTTTTGACGAACTTCGAGGTGTTTCATCTGGTGATGAAACACTGTGTCGAATGTTTGATATTTCTTCTCAAACAAAATCATTTTTGAAGGAGAAATTAAGGATGCGAATACTAAGCAGTGTTTCATCCGATTTCCAAACACTCATTAAACATTAATTTCCTTTGTATTTTCTTAATGAATTATTAATGAGTTTGAGAATAAAAAGTCCTAATCACTGTTTTTAGTTTTCAGCTTGATGACTTCCCCAGTGTGTGCAAGATTTGTAATGGTAAACCAGTAACATATGTGTACAAAAAAAAAAGAAAACAAAGGAAGAAAGAAAGAAAAAACGTCCATTCAGTTCATCTCGTGTTTTTCAGATGTCTCAGAGAAATTGTACTTAAGACAGGTGCTTATTAAAGGTATTGACAGATTTTTTTAACAAAATCTACGTTCACTGGAAAGTGAACCCCAGACGTTTTGACTATGATTTTCCATTCACCATACTGGGCTCTCCTAAGAGGTCAGTTTTTGCGATATCACTGAAGTGCGGAATAGTTTATTTCTGAGCCTTCTGGAACAGAGATTATTATATCCTGAACTTGTTATTCATTGAATGGTTTTTTGATTTATGTTTTACCTTCAGTATCAGCGCAAACGATACTACCCTGCGAGCAGAGGTTTTTATTTTTGTCTGGTATATATCAGGGGCACCCAACGACAATTTTCGGAAGAATATCCGTTCGGAAGACTATTTTAGATCTAGAATTTTCGAAAATTTGTTTTAAAATTTCTTGCTTGCCTGCCTCTCCTAGGATTTTCGAACATCTAAAAAATAGTATAATTGTCTATTTTTAACGGATTTTTACCCTAAAAAGGTCACCTAGAATTTTCGGGAGCCTTTTTTCTGGCTGAAATTTTCGAAAAGGTAAGTTTTGATCCCTATAATTTTCGGATCACTAGACTTTCAGCTAGGAAATCCGAGCAGATGAAAAATTTTTAGGGGATAAAAATATGCCTATATCTACCGTTTAAATATTAAAATACGTTTAACAATACTATGTTTAAGTGGTTTTGAACTATATTCTCGTTGGGTGCCCCTGATATATGGCTTTCAGCATTTGCGAGGTCGGTTGCCTGGCGTGTCAGTAGCGTGCAGTTAGTCGCCACCCGAATGACTTCGCAAATGCTAAAAGCCATGCCAGAAAGAAACCTCTGCTCGTGCAGGGTAAAAAGATACCCGAATGGTCTCATATAAAACAGCCATCCTCACAGCATTCGCTTATAATCAAAGAGACTGAAATACGAAAATCATCACAGGTTTCGCGTATTTTCGATATTTACTTGATATATATGTTTGAATGATAGATCAATGCCGTCAAGTACTAGCTATCTTTTTTGGCGACACTGCTAGGGAAAATTATTATCATCAATTTAATATGCCATCCTCCTTATAATTCAAATCAAGATCAGCCGGTCTTAGACGTCATGCTAAGTAAATGGACGTGACCAACTTTTTCCTTTACTTGTCGTCAACTTTTCATTATATCCACACAAAAATTAGTTTCACACCATTTTCATCCATAAGAATTATTATGAACACTTTTTTTATAGTTTCCTTGTACGAGAAATTGTCGACCTGAATCTGAAGTTTGCCGTTCGCAGTGAACCTTGTAATGTTATTCTAAATAGACGGATTTAGAGTGAAGTTTACGGCAAACGTGAGCCTGTACCACGTGAGCAAGTCTTCTCTTAACTTGTGCTTTAATGTTCATTACTTCTAACCCCCAAATTAGAAGTTTCACGTTAGATTTGTGCATAACAATTCATTTGGACTATTCTAAGCTGCACGTTTTCTAATTTGAGAAATTTTCAACTTGAATCTGCCGTTTGCCGTTTGCGTGACTCTAAATCTCTTTATCTATTTTCTACTCGGAATGGCTTTCTAAGCTGCACGTTTTCTATTTTTGAGAAATTTCAACTTGAATCTGACCTTTGCCGTTTGCGTCACTCTAAATCTCTTTATCTATTTTCTATTTGGAATGGCTTTCGGAATCACTTTTATTTTATGTCAGCCTGGGGAAGGTATATAATTGGCTAAGTTAAGGTTGTTGCATGGTCCCGGACCTCTTGTTGTGTACACTGTATGCCAAATATGTCAATCAAATAAGTAAGTAAGTATGTCTCTTATTGCGGTTGTTTAGAATATTGTAATTAGTTTCTTTTTAATTAGTTCTTTGTAATTAAAAATTAAAGTAATAAATGTCTTGAATAAAAAAAAATCAAATACATAGAAAAAAAAATCACACAATTGATTTACCCGAGGAAAATACTAAAACGAGTCATTTTTTAGTGCGATCTAAGCACTGTAACTGACAGTGATTTATCAAGTAGTAAGAAAGAATTTTTTGCGCAGGAACAACAACAATAACAACAACAACAGTTTATTCGATTGTCAAATGAGTTAGGTCTTATGTTACCCACAATTAACGGAGCTATTCTAGGTGGGCAACAATACAATAATTGTCTTTTATAAAGTCGGCAAAAGAACGTAAGTAAAGAGAAAGCGAAAATAAAATGAAATAAGTAAATAAATAAATAAATAAATAAATAAAAAGGTAGCACCTATAGATGTAAGGAAGGAAAACACTTTAACTGAATAAGGAGTTCAGGTAGAAACTGTTAATGGTACTCATATCAACATACACCTTCTTAGTCTCCAAAACCTTGATCAGTAATTTATGTAATTTACGCTTGAAAGGGTCTTTGCGCTGTTCACATAACGTAAGAGGAATTTTGTTTCAAATTCTTACACCACTTCTAGAAAAAGATAATAATAACTGACTGAGTCTAGATCTCTGGATATAAAAATTAACTGCGGCAGAAAATCTGGTATAATGAGAGTGGATCATGTTAGAACGGGCGAACAATTCAGAAATTTTAGAAGGAGCCCGGATATTTGAAATATCGTGCAATAGGGTAGCCGAATATTTAAAGTACAGCATATTCAGAGGCAAAACAGCAGACCTGACGAACATAGGTATGGCATGAGCTCTCCTGTCAGAAAAGTACATTAACCGTAGAGCTCGTTTTTGCAATATTAGAATTTTGTTCAGACTTGAGTTGGCAGCTTGTGCCCATGAAATCAGTCCATAGGAAATGTACGGTTCGATTAAGGAATGATAAATCTTTAAGAGATTACTGGTAGGCACAAAATGCCAGGAACCTACTGTTATTGCCCCCACTCGGAGTCTAATAAGTAGCTCACAACCTCATCCCAGGAAAAGCACAAGGCACGAGATTAAGTGGTCAGTGGTGGAACATCTTGTCTAGTAAACAGAACATCGGAGGTGTAAGGATATTTTTCCGCGACGCGTGATAATGTTAACTACACTATGGCACCCTCCTGATTATATTTAATTTCACGCCGGGATTCACTTCTCATCCGTAATGCTTTTATTCAGTTTGAAGTTCACATCTGGGGTGGTAAACCTTTAGGTAGACCTAAGCTGCCAGAAAATTTTTAATTCTTTATCGCTGGATTTCGATCGATTCACAGTTTTACGGAGTTCAAGAAAATGTGAAAAGTCCGAACCCAGTTGAAGGGGACTAGCTCCGGGTCGGCTTCACAGAAAAGACACACTTTGTTGGTTCAGCAAACTTTGTATTTCTTGTAAAGTTTCAGTGTTGTTACAAGTCAACTTAATCTCACACTAGCTTGTACTATCTCTCTCTGACAAAAGCCTGTTGTAGCGCCTTTTATCCTGACTGGACATGACAGGTGCCAATCCTAATCATTTGAAATTTAGTCTTACATCAGTAAAAACCTGATTGGCTGTAAGGAATATTATCATATTTTCCTTCGAGGTTATGACGCAGTCCGAAAATCAGCTTTAATTATAAAATTCACTTAAGTCCAGTTAATATCCAGTCAAAACAAAATAGTCAGAGAGATATAAGGATCACAAAGAATGTATTCGTATATATAAATCGCTGATTCACACTATCGTTACTTCAAAAAGTACAACTAATCAACTTTTGTACATTACACAAGTTGTCGTTTAAAGTCTTCTTGTAGGAATAATTAACAATACTAATTTGTCCCGCCTTTTCAATATATTAACTCAAAGTTGTTTACGAGTTTTGCAGTAAAACTAATTAGCGTACAAATATAATTACACGGATTATCCAACAAAAGAGTTCACTTGACAACCAGTCTCAAACAATTGCTAAGCAACTACACTTAATGAAGTATAACTAAATGATTTGATCAGGAGATCTCGATGGACAAGGTTCTGTCACTAGGACGCAAGCCAACTCAAATACCAAGATCTTGAAAACGTAGGAGAGTAATAAAAACAGTATGTTCCAAGCGAGACTTTGTTTTTCTGGAAAGGTTTTGTTTGGTCTAGGAAAAGTCAATTAAGGCCAACGGAGCGTATCCTTTGTTTTACCAGCGCGTCCAATTAGTATGAACAAAAGACAGATTTTAACAAAAGATAAATCTTACTATTAAAGTCACTTTACGGCCGGCACGTGCGTTTTCGAAATCTCTCAACCAAAACAAACAGATATAATAAACCTTGCACACTTTTGCGTAAATAAAATAACACTCAAAATAATTCAAAATAGTGGCTGTTTTTGAGTACTATAACAAAAAGAGGTCTCTTCTGTCCTCCGTTGACCTCATAAGTAAATAAATTGGGGATACTTGTATATAGCGTTTTCACTCACGTGGCCGGCATCTATGCTAATTTATTGGAACAAAGGAAAGCATTTACATTAGAAAATAGTTCAACTAGGATTTTCTTGGTACACCAACATGGCCGCCGTTTCATTGTTTTGGAACACCAATATGGCCGCCGTGACGTCATGTGAAAACGCTCTATACGTGGCCTGAGACCGAATCCTTGGAGGGGGTGGGGGAGGAAGGTCACAAGGTGCAAGAGGATGGGAGGATGGAGGGAGGGGAAGGGGCATATTGCTCCCTTGTTTCGACTGTTTCTTCCTCCTCGCCGTGTTATCCACCCTTTTTTCCCAAAACGGAGCCTGATCCCAGGCTAGCACGATGTCACGTTGAAATATATTTTTATAGTCATAAAACAAGAAAAGAAAAACTTGGCAAACATGTCTATCTCGCTGATTAATCAGTCTGGAAGAAAATTACTTCTGTTAACAAGACAGCATCAAAATGATATTGTCGCTGCAAACTCAAGAACGAATGTTATCAACTGCTAAAGTCAGTTGCTTTACGCACGGAGTTAGTACAGTATTCAAACATTAACAGTGTTTGCGATGAAGACATGTTTTTCGCCAGAAAACGCGTTGGTTTTTTAATTACTTTAACTTTAATCCACTCCAGGAAAATACACTACAAACATGTCAAACTGTCCACAGTAAAGTTGGCCGTTGACGGAAAAATCTATACCCAATTAATGCAACGGAAATTATTTAATATTCCCTTGCGAAAGTCTCTGCTAACTAGAGAATAAATTACAGGATTTGCCGCTGAGTTGATTGTCGTAGAAATCACCAACCCGTAAAGCAAATGTTTAAAGTATTCTTGCCCAGAGAATCCTGGCCAAAACACCGTGGTCAGACGAAAGACGTTTAAAGGAAGCATTGTCACCGCAAATGTCACCACAAGAGGACTGAGAATTTTCTTCGCCCGGATATTTTGTTTTAGGCGAATGCTCTTTACATGAGTCAGGTGATCACGCTGGTTGCTGGGTGACGTAGCCACATGGCGGGGTAGTACTTGTTTCATAGCTTTGATCAAGTCAATGTTCTGTCTCAACACGCGAGATATCGCGACGTAGGTAAACGATATGACAACAAGAGGTATGACATAGGTCAGCAGAGTCAGACAAATTATATATGCTGTCTCTGAGAAATGTGTCCACTTGACCGGACCACAAAACTGACCTCCATTCAAGAATTCATGATAGTCAACAGCGAAGTAAAGGGGAAAACATAGTATTATAAAAGACAACACCCAAACAAGAGCGGCAATAGTTTTAGCTCTCTTTATCGGCGGTCTGGTTCGACCGAATATTTTCAAAGAAAACATTTGGTGATAGTGATTAGCTGCGATAACTACAATCGACCATATAGATGCACCGTAGAAAATTTCCGCAACAGGAAAAACGTAGAGGCAAGCAAACTCGCCAAATGGCCAGTTCAAAGGCATTTCCATTCTGATAATCAAAAGTGGAGAGGTTATTACCAGCGTACCAATGTCTGCTATGGCTAAACTTTGCAAATAGCAGTCCCCTGGTCTTTTTTTCTTTCCCAGATGATATATCACAATGACTACCAAAATGTTACCAACAACTCCAATTAACGCAATAAGAACCTCAAGGGTCAGTTCTAGGACCTCCGTTAAAAACATTTCTGGTTTCACTGAAGCTTCAAGAAAATTTTAAGTCACGGCAGTTTATACTTTCACAGAGTGGCTGATGTCTTGGTTGTTATTCTTGTTCAATGCGAGTTTTCGTTGGGAAAAAGAACTCTTGGGTATCCGGGGCTTGTGTAAAAGCTCACATAGTCACCAAATTTTTATCAAGTTCTTGAAGCTGTGATGTTTTTAAAGAATATCGTCACTTGATTCAGAAATTAGTGCTACTTAATGACTCTGGCTGTCTGATGTTAGGCTGCATGAAAGTTACTCGCCGCTCTCATCTATTTCCTGTTCGATCACACCTTCAACTGTTAATAGAAGAAGAGGTCGTCGCTTAATGATTCGATGCTTCGAAGATTCCAAGGAAACATAATTCGTGTTCCTTTCTCCGATACGCGTTTGTTTTTGTTCTTCTAGGTAATGGATCTCTTATCCTGTGACTACCACCTGCCGAAAACCCATTTAGCTATTCAAATAAGTAAGGAAAGGATCTTCAGAACCTCGAGGAATAATTATTAAATAGCAGCTCAATAAAACAGCAAATGCCAAGAAATTTTACGACGTGACATAAATTGATTGTTGATGTATGTTTTTGCAACGATGGACCTTTTCACAGTTTTGGAAGCCATCTTGACAGGTAGGCAACCGAGCACGAGAAATTATAGTGTTTGTATGAGAGTCTATGTGGAATGTTTTTTGTTAAACGGTTATATTTTATTTAGTAAAATCCAACTAGTGGTCTATTATCAATGCTGCGTTCTGATTGGTCTAAAAATAAGGGAGGGGGGGGCGGACCCCCCGAGCCCCTTCCCTGGATCTGCCACTGTAATCGGAGCTTAGGAGAGTGCGTTCGATATGTCTGATAGGCGTACAGGTAGCAGTTGAGAGAGAAGGGTAGATGATTCTTGCGATAGATAAATTATGATCATGCTTATTTTGAACTGAAGGACTCGCAGATATAGATTTTTATTTTCTTCGACTCGACTTTTCCAATGGCCAAACGGAAATGTCTCACTTATTTTGGAATCTTCACATCTGCTCGTTATCTCACGCTGTTACATTTAAAACCTTTTACTGTCACTTCATTAGCACTCGCCTTATTGCAGATGGAAGGTAGCGTCTAAATAATAATAATAACAGTAATAATAATTAGACAGTATTTTTTAAAAATAATAACGATAATAATTTGATTGCTAACAACGCTAACTACTAAAATTCTTATGATCAAGGATCATTACCTAAAGTTTAATGGATCCCCCAGTCAGATTGTGATTGCCATTTAAATGAAGTCTTTCAGCAACTGTTAGGCTATCCAAACAGTTAATAAAACTAAAGTCAGTACGAAACTGTCAAGTCAATGCAAATAGTTGATGAACAGATCCGTCTTAAGAAAAAGCATGTATGAGTATAAAAGTTGCCGACGAAAGGCGCCGACACCTTTCCGTGTATGCATCGGGTCTTTCATTCAGTGATCCGCAAAAATAAGTTCTCGTAAAAGTTTACTCCAGAGTAAACATTTTCCAACTTAAATTCGCTGTACAAAAAACAGTACTAAGAAATCATGGGTGTTCAATTACAACGTGCGTCTTTCATTCAGAAACAAAACGGTATGCAATCAATTTCTTATGGTTTAATCATAACTGGGGTACGCATACCGTACCGTAGTATTGTTTGAAAATATGTATTTCTATTACACCTACTTAAGAAAAACGAAAATAGTATCAATGCTGTGTACTACTTGGCACTTTCCAAAAATCGGAAAAATTACTTTCCAGCAAGAAAAAACAATCTGTCCTTTTGTGACGATAGGTTTTGCCCTCCCAGCAACAAATCGGGAAATTAAGCGTAAAGAGAACTCGAGCGACTTCGGCGTAAGGACAACGAGGGGGAAAACTAACTCGCAACTCGCTTGGCAAGCGGGAAAGGAACTCGTCACTATTCCAAGGTACCGGATCTGCTACAACTGGAAACAGTACAGGACTCAAGCTTGGACTTCAACAGTTTAATCTTCGGCTCGTTAACGTAACTTGTACAATCAATTAAATCCGCAATGTAAAATCGAAAAACAGGAATAATCAGTACTCTATTTATACCAACCGATCAACCCACTACAACATCACAAAACAAAAGGAAAGAAGGCTGAATAATATCAGCTGAACAGCGAAAACAAATCTGGATAAATTCAGTTTAAATCTTCATATGTTAAACTAAATAGCTCAAAATTAAATGTCAGTCAAGCAACTGAATTTAGGAAGTTTACAAAGAAAGCTGTGTAAAATAATTCGAGTTTGCTTTGCTCAGGATCCCTCAAAATGTCAAAACTAAAAACTACGAACGGTTGGTATTTGAACAGACGAAAGGTCTAGTTATTCAGTGACTAAGCTGTATATCTATTTCTAGAAAATTCAATTTTGGAGGTACATATAATATGCCTACAGAAATTTCCCAAGGCACACTCTTCCAGTAATTATATACATGAGTAAACAATCGCGGTTACAATGTTTGCACAGAGAATAAAGATTCCTGTTTGCACAGACTAGAACAAAAACTTATTCAAAACAGTTGAAATCCTATTTTATAATTTTGTAGTCCACGTGCCATGAAATAAATTGAAAACCCAATGAAATCTACATTTTCCCCCTAACACTTTAATCGCAACCATTAGTTCCCGCAAAACACAAAACATCTCCAAGGCGCAAAAATAAACTCCCGCAAAAATTTCATGCCAGTCATGGTGTTCGAGTGTGTATAGAAGAATGCCTGAGCACCGATGCCGTCTTAAAAATATGACCGAGTGCATAGCGGGAGGAAATAATTTTTAAAAAACCCAAGCAGCGAAGGCACTTTTCCATTACGGGGGGTGACAACTCTAACAAAGGCTGTTTGGGCAGTCCAATGAATAACTTTATGTCCTCCCGGAAATTTCGTCGACCCTCCCGAATTTTTCGGTGGCATTCCCCATAAATGTTTAACTTCACAAAATTGTTTTATCAATTAAAAATTAAAATTAAAATTAACGATTCAACAATTCAAATTAAAATTTTGATTAGAGATTTTTTGCAGCTTCTTGTTAATTATGTAACTTGTTAATTATCTAATCTTAGTTATTTTTTCGTTTAGAGGGTATCATGTTAACACAGAAAGACTGTCAAACCTTTTAAGTATATAAAATCGTGTTTTTTTTTTGTTTTTAATCACAAATGAATCAGGCGAGCAGTGAACTTTCAGCTTATCACTTTCAGCTAAGTATACTCTGTGTGGTGTCATTGTATGAGTATCATAACAATTCATTTGAAAATTTCAGAACAACTGTCGAAATCTTAAATTTTCCTATCCCGAACGCATATTGATCAGGATTCGGGATTTTTGAGCAAAATCGGAAGGACCCCGACGAGATCAGGATGATTAAAGAGTCTTCACAGACATACTACTTTTTATGGCCTCATTTGTGTTTAACAAGGTTAAATGAGTTTCGTTTTTTTCTTACATACTTCTTACGTACTTCTTTCAAGTTTTCCAGTATGCAATCAGTGGAATGTGCTCTTAAACTCGTTAACGTGCAGCGTAAAAATACCCCTGAACTAATGAATGATGGGATCTGGTGTCAACTGATAGTATGTGCCTTGCACCGGCACGGCTCTTGTGTCAATCCGCAGGGGATTGCACATGGTCAATCGCACTCGAACTTCATGCTATTTTAGTTTAGACTACGAGTAGTCCCCTATTTTTCCTCAGGGATAGTAGAGCGAGCGCCCGCTCGCGTTTCGCTCGCTCTACTATCCCTGAGGAAAAATGGGGGACTACACGTAGTCTAATTTTAGTTGGAAACGTTGCTGATTGGCCTTTTCATATCATGGGAAGTTCAGCCGTTTTCAAGTGTCAAAATACATAGAATACAGCGCATACACTGGGTGCATATCACTGTATATATATTGTTTTATAACATGTAATATCAAATCTTTGCTCAATGTCCAGAAAATATCTCATATTTCCCGAAAAATTTCCCAGGTTTCCCGATTCCCGGCAAAATCTCCAGATTCCCGGAATAAATTTGTTTTTCTCCCGAAACAGCCCTTGTTAGAGCTGTCACCCCCCGTTCCATTGTTTCTTAAGACTTGTCCTATATACACTTATTTAAATAACTAAGTCATAATTGACACTACAGCTGCTCCCGCTCTGTATATTGTCGGTCAATAGTATTCTTGTTCGTTGTGTAGCTCTTTGAAATATAAATACCGAGTCATAATGAAAATTTTCACACATATTCCATACAATCAGTGAGAGATAAATACAGGAAACGCAAGGTTCCATGCAGTTTCAGTTCGATTTACACAGCTTTGATCAAAATATTCGCAGTTTCGAGAAGAGTTTATTCTAAATCATAAGAAAAGACTTAATTAGATGGTGAATTTTTAGCTATTTCTCTTTCAGTTTTTACATTCAGTTTATTTTATTTGCCGGAAAGTAAGCCTTAGAAATTAAAAGGATGCGTCCGTTTCATCAATTCACGCGCACGCATTCTAGTCTTATTTTAAGCTTTACAGCGGAAGGACATCTGTGAGCAGGGAATAAATCAGCACAGAATTTGATTGCGGGCGAATATCTGTAATCGTCCATCATTCTGCTAGTGATAAGCTAGCCGTTGTTCACTCGTCTTGCTTGTTTGGGGCTGAGTCTTATTCCGGTCCGAGAGAGAGAAAGAGTGTCTGGCAAGGTTTCTAGAGGGGGACATTGGGGGGTACCCGATACCGCAATACCGTAAGAAAAAATGGCAAATACCGAAATACCGCGTCGAAAATCGTCTAAATACCGATACCGCATATTTTAATCACATTTGTAATAGGTTGCGCATACTTATGGTTGCTTCCATCTAGCGCGTTTAATTATCTCATGCATTTATGCACCAGATGTCCATCTTTTTTTTAATATTTTGGTAGTTCGCAATTTTCCGCAAATTTTCACTGAAAAGTAAAGTACATTCGTTCAGCCTTTTGGTATTTCGACCCAACAGCTAATTAACTCCAATAAAAATAACTCTTGAAAGCGCGAAAAACAAACCAACCAAAACCCTTTCCACGCACGTCTAGTGCGAGTTTTGATATAAAGTGAGTCTAGTCTAGCACGTCAGTCTCTCAGGGGTCAGATCACACGCCGCGCCATCCTCGGAGACCCAGGGGCAGATAGTGGGGACGAGGGAAAGTCTAAACGGGCGGAAAAATATATATGGAACGAAGAAAAGTAAAGAACGGCGAGAAGAGCCCCTGGGGACAATGTCTTACCAGACCAGTTCCAAACGGTCGCCGCCGTTTTGGCTTCTGATTGGTGCCAGAAAACTTGTGTTTTTCTGGCACCAATCAGAAGCCAGAACGGCGGCGACCGTTTGGAACTGGTCTGGTAAGACATTGTCCCAGGGGCTCTTCTCGCCGTTCTTTACTTTTCTTCGTTCCATATATATTTTTCCGCCCGTTTAGACTTTCCCTCGCCCCCTTTATCTGCCCCTGGGTCTCCGAGGATGACGCCGCGCTGTTAAAGGAGCTGTGTCACGGCTACTGCGCATGCTTGCATTTGACAGATGCAAATGACGTAAACAAAGCCATGTTTATATGAGCCCATGTGAAAAGCCGACTCGCGCTGCGAAACCTTCATCGAGATTCCTTATTGTCGTTGGAACCTTTTACAGAAAAGCGCCTTTCTTCGGAACAAAGTCGCTCTTTTGCGGTATGTATTCGTGTATTAATTTAGCCACAACTTTCTTGCCGCTTTTGTAGTCAGCGACTCGCGCTCTACTCTTCCCGGACTTCTGAATACCGCAGTTCAGCAGTTTATTCCACTCGATTGCGCGAAATCTAGTCAACATTATTTCCTTCCCGTTTGCGCAGGACAACGTCCCTAACTCTTGCCAGTGTACAAGCACTTGCTCTACGAAAGCAGGAAGAAAAAGGACTGGATGTCCTTGCAAAACAGCCGGTCGCTACTGCGGAGAGGCTTGTTCGTGCAGTCGACGAAAGCCGTGCAAGAACAGAGAGGTGGGGAAACAAAGCTCGGTTGAGGTCTAAAATTCGCTGGTAGGAAGTACTAGTACAGTTTGCGATTTCTTTTTTATCATGTGAAGGCTGCATCCGTGGCATCCCAAGGATGGGGATTCGTGCAAGGACCGCCAGGCCAACCAGATAATGGTCTTACGGAGGAGCAAGAACGGGACATGGAAAATCGACGAGTGAAGGTACAATACTGAATTATAATTCATAGTCGATGGCACAAAAGATAGTCTTTCAAAAATCTCATCTGCTATTCCTTTATCTAGTAAGTTTCCCTTGTACAAGTTGTTGATTGTTGCTTCCCCTAAATGGAGCAAATTGTCTTTTGTTTTAGTGTCTCGTTTGTGTGTCATGTTCTGAAGTGTGCAAGATTTCTTAGGGAAGTCCCCTTTTTACTAGTTATTTTCTCGTCGATTACGCTCTTAAAAAAATCTACGTGTCAAGCTTCGACAGAATGTGATAAAAAGTAATTGTCCAACTACTCTAACAAATTATTGCACTATTTTTCAACCTCACAGGAGTTTATCCAAACCCTGGATGAGGAGCTAGCAAAAAAACTTGCTACAAGAGCTCTACAGAGGGGAATGGGCAGCATGGACTATATAGATATGCTTCTTATCCAGGAGGACCCAGAAGATGAGAATGATGATGCCGCTCTCCCATCTTCCCTTTCTCTATCCCCCCCCAGAAGTGTCAAGTCCAGCACCACCGAACCCTGCCCAATCTACACCTGCATCCACCCCAGCCTCAGACTCGAGCATTTCTGGAACATCAGCTTCAGGTGGGCCCTCATCTTTCAGGCCACCGCCAACAGCATCTATGGCAAGGTCAAGTGAACCAGTGCCTGAGTGGTGCAAATATGGACATTGCCGCAGAATGTCGCAGGAGGTTGAGAACCGTTGCTGTAATTCTCGATTTTTTGACTGTGTCTCACTTAGCGCACGCTTTCACAAGCTATGCCTGGACCCTGATTATTTACAATTAAGTATAAAGTGTTCAGGGGATATCAGAAACGACCGTCAAGATAATAGCAACAGAGCCTTCCGAAAGGCTGCCTATCGTCATTATATAATTGAAGAATATGGCTACCTTGGGAAACACAAAAGAAGGGTATGCCCTTCATGCTGTGTATGGAAAATTCGAGAGCACTACCCTTCCTCAACTGGGGTGTACATGGGGTTCAAACCTCGCTAAAATGGAAATAACTTTTTGATAGGCTTCTACAAGGAATTTTTAATTGCAGTTGGTTTGTTCAACCTCATACCATACCCCCAACCCCACCCCCCCTCAAAAAAAAGTTGTCCTGGATTGAGTACCCCTGTGAATATTGCCCCATGAAAACAATAGCATTACAGCTGTATTTGTATTGTGGCAGTGCGAGCAAATTTTATAATATGGATAATTAGACTCACAAAAACGGGTTCCAACGGTTAGTTCAATAAGGACCAACCTACTCCGGTATTTACATTTACTAACCAATCCTTTGTCTTCGGTTAACTTTTGCATTATTTAGTTTCACATATTGTGAATTAAAATTATTAAACAATTCTCATAGGTTATATTTATTGTCAATTTATTGTCAAAAACATCACTGTTGCTTATTGTGCATCATAC
Organism: Porites lutea; assembly: GCF_958299795.1. Classification (NCBI taxonomy): domain Eukaryota; kingdom Metazoa; phylum Cnidaria; class Anthozoa; order Scleractinia; family Poritidae; genus Porites; species Porites lutea. The sequence goes on from NC_133207.1 coordinate 24,041,321, forward strand.
ATGACAGTCCTTCTTTGATGAATATTTTCTTACACTGCACATGAATACATAAAGGTTTCATATTCATTACATATTTTACATCATGTTTGCTAGTTTTTCTTAAACCTGCTGCTCTGCTGAATAAAGAGCTCGCGTGAAGGTGGGGGTGGCACCACAGCAATTGTAGGGGCTATCCTCCTTGGGTCATCAGCTTCCATTGGGACCGCCCTCTGCATATTTTCATTATCCTCCACACGTAGACGAAACACTTTAGCCAGAAGCATCCAAATATAATCATAGTCTTTGGCCTGCTTTACAATTTTCACATTCCAACTCTTTGTTCTTTGGTTGTACTTCCGGGTCACAGCAACCTCGCCTAGCACATCTTGTTCAGGAATATCGAGGTGATAGTTCCAGTCAATGGCAGCTAGTTGTTTTCTTGCTTTGTAGACTTTCTTCCTAAAAAAAACAATTGATCAAAATAGACAGTGTTCCATGAGATCTTTGTTCACGCAGTGCAATTTTTTGAAGTATACAACAATTTGAGCTTCTCTATAGGCTACAGATAATATAAATACTATGAACTTTTAAAAATATGAAGTGTCGTTACTTACGTGTAGGAAATTCTCTTGCTGGCATACATCAATGACAGAGAGTTGGCTCGTTCTAATGCGCCTGTATGCCTAGAAGTAAAATAGATATTTTTGAAAAACATGGTTAAATATACATGTAATAATTAAAGAAGGACAATGAATTGAGCTTGACATAGAAAGGCATTTAGGGGCTGGCCAACACCTTAAGAAGGTTTTCTCAAGGTCCACAGTGGCAATAAAAAATAAACCCTTGCCTAAGCCTGACAACGTTAACGTTACTGAGCTTAGTTTAAGGAATGGGGCTGCTCGGAGTTATTGACATAGTAATCATTAACACATTCTTCTTTTAAGTTTCCTCCATACATTTCTTTTGCCAAGGACCAAGCAGACAGGAATACAAACCGAAATATTTGTTCTTTGAAGACCATAACATTCATCCATAAACATTATATTTGAATAAACCAATGTACTGAAATAAGATATATATTTAGTCTCTCTTATGAAAACAGGGTTCCCCTTATATACCTGAATCTGGTGTAGTACTTGAAACTTTCAAGAAGGTCAGGATCCAGGATAATTTTTTGCAGTGCCTCAAACTCTTTGGATCTCCTGTCAAACCATGGAAGCTGGTGGTTTTCCTCAGTGATTGGCTCGTGGTCACAATGGCCATCAAACAAACTTACCAAATTTTCTCTTTTAACTTTACAAGGCGTTTTTCAATTCTCGAAACCCCAGATCGAAACTTATTCTTGTTGCGATAATGTTCGCCTCCTTCGCCCTCTTCATAAAAAATTGCCACACGGTCAATGATGACCACGCCGTCTTCATCCTCAGCGACCTCAGACATTGTGAGAAAACGTTTAAGACCTCGAATTACCGGCACGGGTACACAGATCGACAAGCCTGGTAAGGTAACTTGAGACGACTCATTATCATTGGATGCAACAACAAGCACATTGTATATTATCGACCATTAACTGTCACAAAATGACCCACAAATGGTGTAATCATTTACCGTTATGTCTCAAGACTTCTAAATATTAACTTTTATTGACCTTTATGTCTTACTGTGTTTTGTTTTGCGTATTGTATCGAAAGGAAAGCGCAAATAAACGGTACCGTAATACCGTGAACAATCTTATTTCACCGAATACCGTCAGCCAAAATGATGAAAAACCGCATACCGCAGAGCTAGATGATACCGCAATACCGCACGTTAAAATTAAAATTACCGAAATACCGCATGAAAAAAAGCCCAATACCGCAATACCGTAAACCCCCATGTCCCCCTCTTTCTAATCAAAGATTTGTGAACTCATGCCTGGCAAACTCTCCAAGTGTTTATATAACACACAGTTATACGCACCTTATAACTTCATCTACGCTTAACGAGTGTCCTATGTTCCATAACTTTTAAAACAACTGCTCCACAGAATGCCACTGATAACACGTAACGCAAAAGAGTATCCAAGTATGACTGCACAATAAATGTCACAAAATCTACCCAGCGGTCCCTGCGGGATTTTCTGTCTTTACGTCATCCTAACCATTTCGTACTTGCGGGCGCAAACAATAGAAACGTCATCATTACCTACCGATTCCTCCGGCTTTGTTCAAATTATTGTTATTCAAATTTAAACATTATACTAAATAATTAATAGTTTAAGATTCACCCTTTCCCACCACCCGAGCCTGTTCACTGGTTATTTAAAATAGATGGAGACTGCATATGGACTATGCTGTAATATATTAGTTTATTCACTGACACTAGTAGTGTCAGTAGAGACTGTAGTACAGGGTGTTGTAGACTGTATGGACTCTATGCCGTAATATATTTAGCGTGCGCAGATCTCAGTCTCTTATTTTCAACGGTCGCCTGTAGCGCGACATGGGCGCGTCCCGCAGAAAGGTCACGCGTCACCTATGGTAAGTCAATTACTTTACACTCTTTCCTCGTAACATACACAAAAATTCAAGGGCCTCGATTCCAGAGAAATTACATCATTGCCAGAGATAAAAAAGTGATTTACATAACACGTCATTTCAATCATCGCCGAAAATCAACCGTACGCTCCTCACAAGACCCATTTGCATACAATGAAAGTTTACAACACCCGACCATCGCAGTTTTGCTAATGAAGATTCCTTTTTTTTCTACTACTTAGTAGTGTTCACATACGACGGAAAACGCGTTGCAGATTATGAGTCTGGCAGCTTACGCAAGCGAAACTAAATAGCGTTAATTTCTTTCATTCAAAAATTTAACAGTCCTTTCCGTATAATTATTTCCGTCACTTCACAATGCTGTTGTTTTCCTTCATCTTAAGGTTTGCTATACACCTAAGTAAAGCACAACCTCGTTCCCAGGGCTTTTCCCTTAACACTATTGATATTTTACCCACAATTCAGTCTTGAAATTCAACTGGTCAAGAGAGAATTGTTTTAGATACCTCGATAAACTCGAGTTTATTACTAACACAATAAAGGAAGGTCAAGCTTTTATGTTAAGATCAGAAGCCTCTCTGAAAAGGATTTCCATTACAGTATCTTGAACATTAAGTTAAAATCTGCTACCTTCGCCTTTTAATTTCTTCATCTCTTTAGGCCCAAGATTGTCTTGGATTCTGGATTCCACACCGTGGATTCCGGATTTCAAGAACTAAATTCCGGATTCTTTGTCTGTGGAATTTGGCCGTTTCTATTTCAATCGTTAAATGCGATCCTGGATTACTTATTAATAGGCTGTATTCCGGAGTCCAAAGCCCAGTCTTCCTGATCCACAACTCAAATTTTCCGACTTCCGGATTCCCAAGCCGGCAGAAATTTCTCGGATTCGGGAATCCAGCTTCTTTAATATGGAGCGATCTCTTTCACCACTCTAAGAGGTGATATACATGAGTACCGTGCAACGACAGCGGCGCTTTTAGTAATCGATCTGATATCGGTACAACAAGTTAAGGCAGTAAGCAGTTTACCAACCCTTTTAAAGATCCTAAACGTTTAGTGCACTTTGCCTATAGATAATCCTAGTTACAGGTCTCTTCTTTTTGGGAAAAAATGCATACGCCGTTAATAAATCAATACGCTAAATTCCCTTGTTTATACTACCAAATGAGAAATTTCTGCAATTTGATTGGCTTAGAGCAGTGATATTCTTCAGCTTAATTTGAAATGCCTACATGTGAAAATTATAAAACTTTTGCGAGTAGCAGTATGAAAACATGCATAATAGCATGATTTGTACGTGTTATTTGGCATAAATACCACTCGTGATATTTCAAAATTGTCTCAAATTTCACTCGCCTAACGGCTAGTTAAATTACGTATAACGCGGTATTTATACCAAACATCACTAAAAATCATGCTATTACCTATACTAATTGAGTCCTTTTGCTTCGTTTTCTGGAATTTTCCTTTCCTTTCGCTTTCTCCAGCGATTTTGGCGTAATCGAAAAAGCTATTTGTTGAGCATGCGCTTGCTGCACGTTGCTCGGATACAGTTTCTAACCCAGGCCTAATAACCTTGAAACAATACCCATTAACTGCACTGAAGCACACGTACCAACTCCGCGGTAAATAACCTTGTACTTGTTACAACGGCCTAACTTATGACCATCGATTTATTGATGAAAGGATGCTTGGTCTAGAAAAACCTGTTTTGCGAGAGAAAACAAGCTGACCGCAAAGCTCGTTCGTTACTATGGAAAAGGGGTCTCCTGGTGTAAGCAATAAAATCGAGCCTCAATAGCTTATGATGTACTAGTCCCGAGAAGTTGAGGCTGCGGCAACTTTAAAGACTTGATGCGATTCATGCAAAGCCTCTTTTTCTCTTCCTCGATTAAGAAGAAGACAAAACAAGGTTCTAGCTGATGCTCGCAGGCCGTGCTCGGCCCCTAGAAGGCTCCTTTAAAAAATGTGTTTTGGTTTTTGACAGCCTACCAACACATATATCTTCAAATGCCGTATAACAACACCACGACTTAGATTATAAACGCGATTTTGTTTTAAGTGGCAGTGAATAACCGAAAAGTTTTTGCTACATAAAAGGAAACAACAGTCGCTGTAACTTTGAGACCGAACTGAAAGTAACTTCTGTTCGTGTGATGGTTTCTTTGTACAGTGAGTTATGTTAATTCGTCTTCGATAAAATACTAGAGGTTTCTAATGGTGGGCTCCTAGATGAAGATGAAGTGCTTTGGGCAGATGGTCTAGTTGTATGATAAAGTATCAAATTTCTTGGTCACCCAAGAAACCGCTAAGTATTCGGTAATGTCGCTGAGCTGTGAGCGAACCGTGAATAACAGTAGGCCTTTGCCGATTGTGCTCGTAAAATGCTGGAAAGTTGCTCACTGGAATGCCAAAAAGTTGCTACCTAAATTTCAAAAGTTGCGACCTAAATTTCTTGATGTTTTTATCTAAACGTTAATTAAAAGCTTTGTTTTTCGTTCTTCACAATAATTACAAACATCGGTCAAGAAAAAAAAAGATTAAAAAAACATTAAAAAACTAAAATTGAGTTTTTCTATGAAATCGTTGCCTTTTTCGTGCTTGATATGTGCTCTAAACCTATATTTTGCTCAAAAGTTGCTCAGAAAGGCAAAATTTGCTCGAGGTTGCCATTATTTCTAGAACCGCCAAAATTTGCTCAAAAGTTGACGGGCACAATCGAGAATGGCCTAAATACCAGTCGTGAGAAGCCTTTTGGAAAACTTAACGCTTAGAAAACAAGGATTTAAAGCCGCAACGGCATGTTTCTAAAATCTCTGTAACGTGTGGAGGGAATTTCTTGGTGAAGATGAAGTGCTTTGGGCAGATGGTCTAGTTGTATGATAAAGTATCAAATTTCTTGGTCACCCAAAAAACGGCTAAGTATTCGGTAATGCCGCTGAGCTGTGAGCGAACCGTGAATAACAGTAGGCCTTTGCCGATTGTGCTCGTAAAATGCTGGAAAGTTGCTCACTGGAATGCCAAAAAGTTGCTACCTAAATTTCAAAAGTTGCGACCTAAATTTCTTGATGTTTTTATCTAAACGTTAATTAAAAGCTTTGTTTTTCGTTCTCCACAATAATTACAAACATCGGTCAAGAAAAAAACAATTAAAAAAACATTAAAAAACTAAAATTGAGTTTTTCTATGTAATCGTTGACTTTTTCGTGCTTGATATGTGCTCTAAACCTATATTTTGCTCAAAAGTTGCTCAGAAAGGCAAAATTTGCTCGAGGTTGCCATTATTTCTAGAACCGCCAAAATTTGCTCAAAAGTTGACGGGCACAATCGAGAATGGCCTAAATACCAGTCGTGAGAAGCCTTTTGGAAAACTTAACGCTTAGAAAACAAGGATTTAAAGCCGCAACGGCATGTTTCTAAAATCTCTGAGCATCCATTGTCATCTATGTCCGTGCATCCATTCTCATCTGTCTTTACTGATTTGTGCATGTTTGCGTATATTTGTTTATAAGCAGAGCAAGGGTTGTTTAAATCTACTTCCTCTTGTCCTATTAAGCTTTTGCAAAACCAGCCGTGTGGAAATGAGGAACTAAATTTAAAATATGAACGGTGTAAATATGAGTCAGAAGATCTTAAAATTTGAAATCTTGATCAACACTTGAATTGAAACACGAAACGGAGTGCAGAGGATAAGGAGGTGAGTTATCCAGAAATAATCTTCTTTTCGGCGATCACCTTCACGACTCTATACTGCTAGGGTAGAAATTAATTATAGTAGAACTTATACTTACCATTTATAGAGACTGGTCAAAAGCCACTATTTGTGAGTGACTCGTTAAAAACAAAACGCTTAATAAATTTTTAAAGCATCAATAGTATGTTTTTCTGTGAGGAACCCAAGGAATATGATAATATTTATTTTTTATCTTCCTACGTACATCCTGCCGGTATCTTTCAACTTTATTAAATCGTGCATTATTGCATATCTTTTTGAGTACGAAGGAGGGGTGTTGACTTTCCTTTATAAAATCCTGTCCGTTCGAATCGCTGAACAAGCAATGCAAAAATAAAGTAACCAAATGAACGGTGTAACAGGCTGAAATTCGCCATGTAATCACCCCCTTAGGTTGAGTAATATTTTGCGATCACATCATGTCAGTCATTCAAAGTTTTAAGCGAAGGAACATTAAATTGTGAAAACTCGGCAAGCGCGTACCCAAAATTTTGAGAACAAACACAGTAATGGAGCGGTAAAAAATTAACAACAACAACAACAAAACACGCGATTTAGCCGGCCAGGCGAGCGATGCGATGGTCAGTTAATTTGTATTGTTGAGTAACACGAAAGCGAGGTGTAACGTCTACAGTTAAATTTGGAAAATTTCTGTTTTTCTTGCTGCACCTCTGAAAGCTCTTTCACTTTAACTTACCCCCCAAAAAACATTTTAGCGATAAAAAGTCGAGGTCGTAATATTGGTTTCGCATGCGTGGTTGGAAAATGTTTGTTCCCGGTAACCCGTATAGGGCGTTTCTTATGAGAAATTAAAATTCCAGCCAAGTTATTGAACGAAATCTCGGTTTCTCTAAGATTTGGCCGAAAACAGGGGAAATAATTACTATCCTGAAAAGACTACTTTTTTCGGACTTCAGGTATATAAAAGGATGAGGATTTCTCGAGTTGAAGCATACGAAAAGAGAGGGGAAATCTGTAGTTAACTATTCAAAATTATGACCTTTTGATCAAACTATTTTGAACGGCCTTCCCTTATCACTTTATCATCTAAATTCATCAAACGCAACATAAATGAAACCTCGTCCCCAGGGCGAGTTTCCCAGCGCCCTGGGGTCGAAGTTGACATAAATGAGCTCAGAGCTCATCAAGGGATTTCTTTCAAAAAAAAAATTCCAGGGAAAATATGTTTTTCTCTCTGCAGACGTATGGAGTGCAAAAGTTTTTTCCATGCTAATTATTTTAATTGATCGTTAACAAGTCCTGTCATACTTGATTAGCCTGCATGTCAACATGTCACGATACAATTGTACATTTGATACGCATGCCGCTGTTGGGCCAAGCTAATCACCCGATTTGACAGAAATCGTGTTCTACAAGTATAGTGCTCACTGTTTGCCTCCAAAGAAGAAAAAAAGAGCTTGTAAACTTCTATTTAACTGCATACATTACGTAGTGGCACAAAGAAGCCAGTCAATTGATTGATAAAAAAAATTAATGCTATGGTATTCTGAAAAAAAATATATCAACCTTTAAAATACTCTCCTCTGCCGCGATATTAAAAACACTACAAGTCACATTTACAAAGCGATTGAATGTTAAACCGACATTCAGAGGACGCAGCATCATAACGTATTTAAATCATGCTTCCACCAAAGACGTGATAAATACAATATGGCGGTGTGAGAGAGGGAAAATATGCTGTTGGAAATTCGCAGCTATCAGAGATCTGCTACTACGTTTCAGAAGACGATTACTCTATTCATACTTTTGGTCAGGGATGCATTGCACTTGTTTTAATTTTTCGTTAGGCTCATGTAATTTTTGTGAATGATATGACAAAAAGGAAAGGTTCGTGATACCGATCGAAACCGTCCCGAATAAGCTAATTTCGGTAGTTGATTTCCTCGAATCTAGTCGTAGCAGTCCTGTGGATAGGTTTCTGGAATCACTAGCTGTTAAATAAAGGTAATTCGAATGTACCATTCTTTACTGAATAATAGAGCACTCCTTCTTTGGAAATTTTTATCGTTCGTTTTGTGTTGGAACTAGATTCTCGTTTTAGGCTTGCGCGAGCTAGTTGCATGCAAGTGCTTAGTTGCTTTATCAAGCCATTAAAATAAAAAGTAACTCACGTTCCTAATATTTCTTTAGTTTACAGATCCCTAGAGAAGACGGTGATCCTTACTATGAAGGTGCTCCGGTACTTCTTTTGTTAATCGTAAAATGGCGCAATTTCCATTTATGTAAGATAGAATTGTCACTAATTGAAAGGCTTCGCAATTTACTCTTTACATGTACTTTGCATAGATCTTTATATTTAAGAATGAGCTATTTGCTACAAACTTCTTTTGTACTAAATTATAAGTAGTGAAGGAGGCTCAAGAAGGTACTGACCAATCACAGCGCAGCAGAAATTGTCTCGACCAATCAGCATCGAGTATTTAGCCCATGTGACTTCAATGACGTCAAAGCTCCCATATTTGGGCATAAAAGTCACGTGACCCCACCCAAGAGGTGGATCTGCATACTTGGCATAGTTTGAAAGGACCGCGTAAAACCTGGGTACGAATGGGACACTCAAAACGAAGCCCCAGTCCCCGGAAGTCAATAAAACACACTCTATTGAGGTCAACATCACTGCATGGGTTTTAATGAACGTACCGCGTAAACCCTAAGTTACATCCGGGACGTATGTGAGGTCCTAGTGACGTCACGCCCTTTGTTTTACAAATCTAATAGAAGATCCAATTCGTTCCCAATTCTCTCGTAGCCATAAGGATAGCTGGATCGGGTAGCCACCTGGAGGACGCGCTTGTCAAACACCAACCCATACTGCTTCACGCGCGGAACCACTTGAATGTGTTTCTTTTCCAAATCCCGTGTGAAATGATAGGGGTTGACAATGTTCAAATTTCGGCGAGTGTCCTGAGGCGAGTCTAATTCCGAGAGAATGTTCTCTTTCATAGTATGAAAATTGAGAATGGCTGACCCCCGGACATTCAACGTGAAACCACGGACCTTACACACCACTTTACCTCCACGGGTCGTGTACCCATAATTCTTGGCGCCCCCCGAAACGAACTCGGTGATGACGTCCCCATCCAATTCATCCGTCATATCCCCCAGAAAATCCCCAGTGGTAATGCTGGGTTGACCGGGACGCCACTTGTACACTACACTGTCGGTATCATAGTAAAGCACTTGCTGCTGGAGAGTGTCCAGGGACTCGTAGAGTTTCAATCGAGCATGACACGTGGTGAACGCCGCCACAAAGATGTTGGTCTTGGTGCCTTTCACGGCATTGTCTTGGACACTGGTGTAAACGGCCTCCAAAATATCGTCGGTACAGAGGCGGAGCGTACTGAGATCGAGAGCCGCATCGGAAACGAGGCTGAACAAATGGGTGGGGTTTTGAACGGTGACGGTGGTAGGTTTGTTGATCCGCTCCCCAAACTTGCCCCAGAAACTATTCAACATGAGTTTGGCCGTGGCCTTGCGACCAGGGTTTTTGGCAATGCTGGCAATGTCCAGTCGGATCCCTTCCCGTTCCTGGTAGCGAAGAATGTACTCGCGTTTTTGTTCGAGGGTCTGGCACCAACTGGGCCACCCCGCGGATTCTTGTTTGAGTTTGAGCCAAGTGTTCACGTACTCAGCGAAAAGACCCGTTTGGCGTTGCTCAGGGGGAAAATGCCAGACTTCATGGATCTTGATCAACGTGTACCCCTTTTCCACGGCTTTGACCAGCTCAGGCGTGCACCAGGTCCCACGTAGTGTACGATCGGCGTCCGAATGAGGGCAATACTGGGTTCGGGTCAACATGGGCTGGGCTTGCTCTGTCTGGACACAGGCACGGCAGAGAGGAAAGGTGAGCTTTTGGCCACAGCGTACAGGCAAGACCGGGTGGAATAGACCAGCGGGAGGTAGAATATCCACCGTCGCCACACCAAAATAGGACGCCAGGGACTGGTCAGCGGGTTGGGTGATGATCTTGGGATGACCGATAGGATAGGGACAATTCTTATTCACCCATGGGTACAGGGAGGTCACATCCACATAACGTATTTCCTCCCCCTCTTCAGCCACAGCGTGCAGGGCCACCGCACCGGTGCGACCCCCAAAAAAGGCGTCACGGGGTTCCAAGGGTGCCACCAAATCAAATGATGTCAGGAAACGTTGGACAGCTTCATCCGTGGCCACCAACTTGTCCCAGTCACACTCCCACATTTCGATCACCGTGTAACCTGCTCGAAGCAGAGCCAGGCGTTTAGAGAGCGTGGCTTGATAGAGTTCCTCGACGCTTCGATCTGGTGTGGCATAATGTTTGGCGTTTCTCATGGGATAACAAGTGGGACAGCCATGGTAGAGACACCCATGAAATTCATAAACAGTGCGGGTCAGAGGATCATAACCATCGACGAAATAACTGTTCACAAGGGTCCGGACAAACTGCTCACCCCCATTCCGGACATGTCGAATGCGATCGGCACTAGCCCCCTCTTTAGGAATTTGATGTTCTTGGTAGTACAGCCATTGCAGGGCCTTGAGGGATTGATTGACTTGAGCCCCTCGCCACCCCTGGAGTGGTTCGACGGCAATGGTGTCGGGGGTCAAATGGTGCTTGCGCCAATAGAGATTGCAGGCACTGGCGATGGTGATGCATTTGGCCATGGGATTGAAACCAGCCTGCCGTTCAAATTCTTGTTGAAAGGCTTCACACCCCGCTTTCAACAGCGCCACATCCGATTTACAATACTCGATCATGTCTTGCTGGAAATCAAAACGCACGTTACGACGGACTTGGTCGGCATGCCAACGCGTCAGTTCGTCTTTCTTTTTGGCCATCATGCCCTCAGGATCGTAAAATTCCAAATCGGGGATGCGGCCCACATACTGTTGATGATCCGGGGTATTAAACAAATGCGGAAAGAAGCCCTTCTTCAATTCGGTCAAATTGAAGGTGCTGGGAAACGAGGCCAGCGGCATAGGCAAGAAACATAACGAGTCAATGAATTTGAGGGGTCCACTCCTGAAGGACAACACTTTAGCACCCACGGTCAATTGATCCACCACCTCGCGTTGTTGCTGGTACAGTTCATGCAGAATAAACATGCCGTCAAACCCTTTCAAATTGTGAAACACCACAAGAATCTCCCGCTCGCCCTCTGTGTCCAGGAGAGCCACGAGATCATCCAAATCATGCAAAAATTGGAGGGCACAGTCCTCTCCGTCCAACACATGAATGGTCGTTTCTTCACTAGACGAATAACATAACAAATTGGCTACAAACACACCTTCCGCATTCTGCATGGCTTCAAAATCGGCGTAAACAAACAGGGGAGGGGGTGGCGCCACCATGCTACCTCCCCCCTCCTCTGTGGGTTCAGTCTCTTCCTCATTCTCAACCACGGGTTGAATGTAACACTTGTGGTATTGGATAGACACCCATTCGTGACACACAGGACACTTGGCATACCCACACTGGTGACGTTGGTTAGGGACGACGGTGTACTGGGCTTGACACTTGAGACAGGTTTTAATGGATTGACATTGCTTGCTGACCACATGATGACGCTTGCATTGCTCACCGTAAAACTTGCGATGACAGAAGGGGCAATAATCCGTAGGGCGGGTGCCACGCACATAATCAGGACAGTCAAATCGACCACATGCTTTGCAGCGTTTCCCTTGACAACTGTGATGGGCCCGATCGTTGGTGTTGAACCCTCGTTCACAGTCCACACAATAATAAGAGCGGTTGACAAAGGCAGGAAAAGACGTACAACCATCAAAATGATCGTTGGATTTGAGTAAACGGATTGGATGAGGTGCGTCAGGGCCTTTAAAGATGAGAAAAAACGGTTTCATCCGGGTCATCACCAAGAGTTGATACTGAGACCCTAACGCCTGTTGAAATTGACGGAGTTCGGGTAAACCACAGGGACCCTCCGCCACCCCCGCTTGCTGATGGAGGGCTTGGGCTTGACGTAACTGCACAGGAAGCCCCCGTTTGAGATTCTCCCAGTCGCGAAACCCATCCACGCCTTGATCTTTATGGCAGTGGGCACGCATGGTGACGATCGCGCGAGCACAGCATAGGGCATCTCTGTTTCGAATGGTAATAATGCATTTCTTTTTCTTGTTCTCTCGATCCAGGCATAGACGTCCGGCATTGCGTTGTTTACGATGGCCTGTTCCTGGGCCGGGCATAGACACAAACACCACATCCACTTGGAACCCACGATCAGGGTTGAAGGCTTCATTGCTATTCAACTTGCCTGCTAACGTGGCCAACATCTCATCCAAACGGGCGGTGCGTTGTAAAAACTCCCCCACGGTAAAATTGGCGGTTTGGTAAGCATGCGTGAACCCATGCGCTGTAATAGCAAAATTCACAAAATGATGGGCAGGTCGCTGTTCGCGGCCCAGTTCTGTTTCAATGGCTTGATGGAGTGCTTCAGTCAAAGCCAACCCAATATTATCCCCAGCGACAGGATCCCGCAATTGTCGTAACTGCGCATTGAATTGCGCCCGCTCCACTACATCACGCCAGCGGCGTCGTCGACCAATGGGTTGCATAGTAAACTGAAAGAGAGGGCCACGGGCGGCAGCTCCTCCCAACTGTTCCCACCGATCATAGGCGCGGTCCAATAGAGCATCCCCTTCGTCATCGTCACTGAATGGATATGCCTCCGCCATGATAGCGGCAAACCATTTGAATTTTCCCGCGCTGGACGTAGACTTTTATAGACCGTCTCACGTGATCTCGCCTGCGTTGGGATTGGTGGACTCAGCTCAGGTGAGAGTCAGGTGAGGGGGTTTGATTGACAGAAAGAAGATTGAGGGGGGTCCCCCCCCCATGGGTACAGACTCCTTCCATCGCCTCTAGGCCTGGACCGAGATTGGTGATTGGCCGATGGAACCTTAGATAAAGTCTGTCCATCAGAACAGACGTCAGTTACGTTCGAGAAATGCCTAACAAAAATCCTGAGAAAGCAAGAGAGTTGAAACACGCGTGGTATGTGAAAAACAAAGAGCGATTGTTACAGCAGAAACGAGAAAAGCGGGCGGCTCAGAAAAAGGTGAAACCGCCTAAACCAGCTAAACCAGCGCCGACCCCCGAACAGGAAGCCCGAGCCCGAGAACTTAACCGACTGGCCTGTCTGCGGTATCGCACCAAAAACGCGGCCTATGTGCGTCTATTGAACCGGGATTACTATCACAAACACCGCGAGCAGATTGCGCAACAGCAACGGGACCGACGTGCCAGAGATCGACAAATCAAAGAGAGTCCCTTCCGAAAGTTACGAGCCTTGGCGGACGTGTGTTCTTCCCGTTGGCTAGAATTAAATTATGGATACGCCAGTATCGCACCGAAAAAAGCGGGACCCCGAGGTCAACAAACGGAACCAAAAACTGTATAGGAAACGTCAGTATGCATCCGTGAACGGGATCGAGAAAGTAAAGGCCCTCCATCGTCGACGTTACCACCAGCACATGGCAAACTTGAAAGCCAACGGAGAGTATGAGGCCTTCAAAAAAAAAAAGGTCGAGTATGGGATGAAACGCTATTATGCCATGTCGGAGGAGAAACGCACTGAGGTAAAAAAGAGAAACGCCCAAGCCCAGAAAAACTGGATGCAGAAAATGAAAGAGGAAGGGACGTACGAGGCCTACAAACACCGATTGAACGAGCGGCGGCGACAACTCCGGGCCGAAAAACAACGAGCCTTGGGGGAAGAGGGGTGGAGAGCGTTACAGAAAGAAAAATATCGAAAGCGGATGGAGTACACACAAAACCAACGCTTGACCGAACATTTGGAACGTCCTTTTCCTCTCCCGTGGTGTCCGCTAGACTGGTCCGACTCCGAGTTTGACGAGGACCCTGTCCAATCGACTCGTTCCAACGCCTTACAACAGTTACAACAATACTTGTAAGAACAAAATGTGAGTTTTATTAAACCATGTGTTTAAATCATTTCCATTGTGTAATGACTGTGTTCTATTAAATTACATGCCCAATCTCAGTTTGGTTTTCATAATGCGTCTCACAATCCGCTCCGTCAGGGTTTTACTACCAGGGAGTTGATCAATCTTGGCAATCATCTTGCGATCCGCCACCCATTTATCTTTCAAGGTCTTGGCTTTGTCATAATCCATGTCATGTACTTTCGCAATCCTGTCTAACCGGTTGATGCCGGGATCCCCACGGGCCAACCGTTTTTTCAAATGAGTGCCAGGGCCCATATACTGATAGCCGGGCCAATGAAATTCAATCCCCGTCTTGTTGAGGAGGTTTTGCACATCAAATAATTTGCCCCCACGTTGCGATCGTCGTGGTCGTCGCCTCGATCGGGCACGGGAAGTGGTTGTCCCACGACGTCTCCGACCCATCACGGGGTTTTCCACGATTTCCAATCCAAGGCTTTCTTGGCGAACCCAGCGGCTTTCTTTTTGGCGATACTGGCGGCTTTCTTTTTGGCAGAATCTGTCGTGCGTTTGCGAATATCACGCGCCACCGCTTTCTTGATGGAGTCCACCCGTTCACTAGGGGTATCCCAGGGTGCTGTACCGGGCCTGTCTGAAAAAGGCAACTCGTGGGCCAACTCAGCACTACTCACTTGAGGCGTAAACTTGAGTTTCTTTTTAGCACTAGGGGTGATGTTCGGTTTAGGCGGGACAGGTGGTTTTCTGGGCCCAGCTGGCGTGGAGCCTTGTTTTATACCCTGGGTGGCCTTCACCAATTGCGTGAACCACGCTTGCATCGGCCCCGCCTCAAAATCATCATCCTCACCGGGCGTCGTAGCCCCTGCAGCGCGCACACCCCCCGCGGGCGCTCCAAAGGGTTGGCGCACTTTTTTGGTCCAATGGCGTAACTGACGGCTCACGGCTTTGAGTTGCGGTCGTTTCCAGGCATCCGGGACCTCACTGGTCAGGAGCACATGTTGTCTGGCCGCCAAATCCGCGGCTTTACTCAAGCGAGTGTCTTCCACCAATTCTTGTTTGTACTTTTCTTTTAATTGTAAAAAAGCCGGGGCGTTGTCCACCGTGGTGCTCACCATCTCGGGTTCCATGGTGCAACTGACGTGTCTCCTTTAGCGCATGCAACGTTTATAACATCGGTAGAGTTCCGGCCAGAGAGCGCCGCCGGTTTGAGCCATCATGATGGCGCGCCGTCGTTTCACTGAATGCGCGGGTTTGGCCATGGCGCGTAAACTTTGGGCATGCGGTTTGAGCAACGTGATAGTCTGTCGAGAACGAGGCACCGTGCCACGGAGCGTGTTCATCACTAATTCACTGATGGCATTGATCTGATCCGCATTGGCCATCCGTAACAATTCTTGTCGTTTATGTTGATTGGCTTCTTGTAAGACACTTTTCAAGAACGGGGCTTGACGTTCCATGCGCCACGCCATGCTGAAGGTTCAGAAATTGCCACGACCCCGCTCTATTTATGGTAAATTGGGCCCCACACTGGCGACACAGTTCCCCATGATAATGCCGTTGCATGTGACGTCGACATCGCTGACACAACGCGGCCTCGATCTCCTCCGTCCACTCTAACGTCAACGTGATGGCCTTACGAGGGGGTCTACTCCGGTCGACGAACACGGACCCTGGGTTTGTATTTGCGGAGCCACAAAGGCGAGAGAGCCATTGCCAACAGCGGTAGCCTACCTCCGCGTTGCAAACCACGTCGACGGCGTCGTTTTCGGGGGACATAACGGTGTCGGCGTCCATTGGGTCCACGGACCATCCTCCAATAATGTCTGGGTCCCTACCCAACGTGTCTTTTTATAGCTTTCTCAATGTTTTGAACCCGCCCCACCCCGTTCGACCTAACATCCGCTGAACCCGTCGTTGAAGAAAGGCCTGTTGCTTGGCACTGATCTTGCCCACTTTTTTCTTTTTCTTTTTTTTCAAGAGGACAGCGGCCGCCACGGCAGGGAGGAGGAGCGGGAGAATACCCCCTCGTTGCTGTCGGCGTCGTCTACCACAAGGCATGATGAATCCCTAATCTGTCCAACGCCTCTTGTCTTTTATACTTTTTCACATAATGGAACAATTAAATGATTCCCCCGCATAGCGTTTCCGTTTACCAGAGGCCACTTCTCGTCGGCGTTTTTCGCCAATGGCAATCGCACGTTTGGTTTGATGATCCCCGATGGCTTTGGTGATCCCATAGCCAGCTTTGAGAATCCCAAGAGGCAGGCCGGGCCCAACACCCCCTACTTGACCCCTTCGTCGTCGTTTGGCGGGGGATCGACGTCGGGTCGTGGTGCGTTTGCGTTTGCGTCGAGGGGCCATCCCACTTCGACATTGACCACACATGGTTTTGGGGACCGTCGAAGGCAAGCTCCTGGTTTTATAGCTTCACGGGCGTCGACCCCGTCCACGGGCTCGGCCACGGCCACGGCCACGACCTCGGCGGGGTGGGGGTGGACCGGACGTTCGCGTGGAGGTGCGGCGCACAGACGGTCGCCCTCCTTCTTCATACACGGTGGTCACCGTATTGGTATGCGTGATATTGCGAATGCGTCTCCCTCGCGCCCGTTCTTGGGCATCTTCATTCAACAAATCCAACCGTCGCCTTAAGCCTCGTCCTCGATCGTCATCATCATCTTCATCTTCATCCTCCGACGGAGGGGAAGAATCGGGGGACGGTGGAGAGGGCACACGGGGACGTCGTCGCGGTTGTTTGGCGGCCACGGTGGGACGACCCGTTGGGGTTGTCACCGTGGACGTGGTGGTCCTGGTGCCGGCTCCAGCACTACGTCGGGACGTAGAGGGGCGGGAGGGAGCCGTGGTGGTCGTGGCGGTAGTGACAGGGCGTGGTCTGGGTCGTCTGGAACTGCTGGTGGTGGTAGTGGCTGTGGGACGTGTGCGGGTGGACGTGGTGGGACGGGTTTGGGTGGCGGTCGTGGTGGGAGCCGTGGTGATCGTGGGTGGTGGTGGGGGCGGTGCCGTGGTGGTGGTAGTGGTGCCTGTACCTGCCACGGGGGGTAAGGTAAAGGCATTCAGGGCATCGTCCACATTGACCGGGTAGGTCAAATTAAAATCCTCAATCTCTTGATCCAATTGGGCTCGATCCACGGGTTGGGTCAATTCCGCCACCATGTCCGTCATGGTACTAAGGTCCCGAAGTACCGAGGGCGAGGTCGGGGACCCCACCCCGGCAGGCGAGAAGGTCGGGGTATCCATGCGCTCCGATAAGTCAGTACGTTGTCCGCCTTCTCTTTGCCGACGGACCCGGGCGAGTTCTCGTTGCAGCTCGTTTTCGAACGGCAGGGACATCCACGGGCAAGGTATGGACTTGCGCCTTGCCTTCTCGGCGCGTTAAATGACTCCACAGACGGTACCGATCATCCGACGCCGGATGCACATCCAACATCAAATAGCCAAAGGGACGGGACGTGATGCGTTTAAATAGGCGCAAGACTTGACGCCATCGGTCGGGAAAGGCTTGCAGTAAAATAGTGCGTATGCCCGTTTGATCCCGAGGATTCTTGAAGGCCACAATGTAATGCGCGTTGCGATTAATGGTCTTGGCAAATTTACCCGGCGGGAATAAATCTTGCGTCAAATACAACACGGTAATGTTGCGATGATGGGAATCTTTGGTGAACAAATCCAACACGCGTTTGTCCTGTCCCCCTTCTTCCATCAAATCGTCCAAGACGAGCACGCCACCACGCGTCCGGCCAAACCATTGGGTTAAATGACGGGGGTCCGGCAACCCGCGATGAAACTGAATTCCCTCTTTCTTTTGCATACGCTCAAACCGGGGTTGCCATCGGTCGTACGCGTAGACGATCTTCTTGGGTTTGACTTGAAACACGTTCAGGTCCCGTAACCATTGTTCCACTAACTCGCTCTTGCCACTGCCCGACGGGCCCGCGATAATCACACTACTGGGTTGTCGAATCATCCTTCCCACGGTCGAGGGTGACGTCGATAATGACCCGTGGCCCCTTTCGCGCCCATACGTTTATACCGTTTGTCACGTCCCAATTTGTCGCCGATTTTATACGCTTTGGCCAACACGCTCATGATCCCTCGCCCGTTTTGACGAAAGCGGGGTCGTCGGGAGGAAGGGCGCTGTCGTCGTCGTCTGGGCATGCTGTCCAATACTCGCGGTAGAGGCGTGGCGATTCGTTTTGAATCAAGTGTTCCATCGTCTCTCTTAAATGCGTTTCTTTCAGGGTGTCCATGTACTGTTTGAGCGCGACCCAATCTTGGTCTTGAGCCAGCGTGCGGGCTATGAGCCAATGGTACCCATCCCAAGCATCCACCCCTTGGACAGTGTTCACCCGCTCGATAGGGTGGGACCACCAATACAAGGTTTCTTCTATGACGAAGGCGTCCGTCACCCGTTGGACATCCCCTCGCGTAATCATGATGAAATGACCATTCGTTCACAGCACCTCTCGTTTTATGGTGTTTTTTATTTCTTAACACTCACAAGGATTACAAAGCATAAAGGCCTGGCGGCTCACATTCTTTTGCCCTCCCTCCTCTGGGCGGGCATCGACTTCATCTTGGACTTCTTGTTTAATCACCCGTTTCAAGCGATCGGCCACTTTCTGATCATTCAACACTAAATTGTCACAACTCCATTGCCCCAAAAACTCTTGATAGGACTGGCCTTGGGCTCGGGCTTTCAGGAAAAATAACGCATAATGGCCACAGGTCTGACTATCCAAGGCTTGCAAGGTCTGGTCACTGCGGATCAGGTGCTTCCATTGACTCCACCATTGGTGCAGGTCGGGGTGGGTGTACACGTGCAGGGGCAACCCATAACTGTCAAAGATTTCGCACTTGTTCTGTTCCGTCCACAGACCCAACCAATGTTGTCCCGGTTCTCCCGCTGGATCCGTGTTGACAATATAGGCTTGACGGATACTCTTGGGGGGTGAACGGGGTAACTGGTCGGCGGGGTACACGCCATGAAACACGCGTCGCAAGGTGGGATCTTCGAGGGCCAACGTGCGCAGCACCCTATCACTGAGCGCCACAAACTCCATGCCCGGTGTCTTCTATCTTCTGAGTCCACTTCAGCCGTTGATGTTGTATTTTATACCTCCCATGTGATTGATCTCATACATGTTTTCATACTCGCTCCAGACCAACACAGTGATGTTGTGACCCACTGCAGCAGCAAAATCAATGATCAGTCGCACATTGCCCGATTGACGGGGGTTGCGATACTGAGGATCATCGGCTTTTCCACTGGGCACATTGTTGAACAGGAACAATGTGCAGTTCTTGCCTTGTCCCCAATCTCCAGGCAGCAGGAGGGGAATCTTATCTTCATTGTAGGCACCCATGGCTTGTAGAAATCGATCGTACCCCAACAGATCTTCATAGGCTTGATCTCCTGTCAATTGCAGGGTTCTGTAAGGGTATTCTTCTCCATTCAAGGTCTGACGTATTTGGGTGACCCCAAACTTTTCAAAGGCAAAGGGGTAGCGTTGTAGGTTTCCATTGAAGGCATCGGAATGCAATAACCCGACCATCACTCGGTCAGGAAATCGACCCACAAACACATTGTCTTGTTCCCATTGGGTGGTGCGTCCATCAAAGGAAAAGGTACGGATTTCGCTCCGCACCACGGGGTAGCGGGCAATTTGTTTGCCCAGCTGTCTTTCTTTCTGCAGTCTCACATAGACACTGGCATTCAAGGTCACTTTTCTCATCAACAAAGTGACTTTGATGTCTTCTGGGTGAATGGCTGGAAATTTCTTGGCGACCAAGGTGCCTTTGTTGGGGGTACCTAGCAAGTAGACAGTGTTGGGGTTGAGGAAGAGTTCTATGTCCATCTGGATATTGGGGACCAACAATTTGCCTGTCTTGAGGGGTGCCAAATGGGGACGGATGAGGAAGGTGTGCCAATGCTCAGTCAGTAATCGGCTCGTCAAGGCTCTCAATTCTGTATTGCCACTCCAGTTGGCATTTGTAGGGACATCCGAATTGGCGGCGGTGGCTCCCATGACATTCACCACATTCAGCTGATTGACCCATCCTTGCGGGGCTAACTTGGTGGCCCCTTCTTCTCGGTTGAAGTTCAGGAGGGTTTCTAGGTAGGCTCTGTAATGGTAGGTGTTGCTCTGTTCCGTCATGAGGACCCCATTCATGCTCAGGGTGATATCTCGAAAGATGGTGTGTCCAAAATTGTTGACGCAGTACACATGTCTCGATTCGTTGCCATCCGAGATGAGTAGCCCCTCATCCAAGCCAGTATACCCAGCGGCTGGATTGGTCAGACGGACTTTGACTTTGAATCGGAGAGAATCGGTATCGTAATAATCGTCGGAGCCCGGGATGGAGAACGTGATGGGTTGGATGCCTGTCAAGGCGGGTTGAAACTCCACCTCCCGAGAGGCTTCGTACCGATAATCCACATCGGGCACGTCAAACAATTGGAGCGACATGATGCGGTCTGTCCCTGGGGTTCAACGTTGTCCTCTTTTTATACCATTTCTCAGTCTGTACCAATCATGAATGGGATGGGCGGAGGGAAAAGGGCGATGAGGAAAATCGATGTGGATGCGTTTTTTTAACTTGCGGAAGACGTTGCCCCCTTTCATCCGTTGCCTCCTGGCTTTGGCTTGGTTGGCCCATAACACCTGTCTGAGATCCCCCCCTTTCATCTGGCGCGCATATCGAACCATTCTCTTCTCCATGTAGAGGGGGTCCGTCAGGCGAGAGGAGGTATGCATCAAGGGATAGCGCGCCGTCATCGACTTGCCAAAGATCGTGCCCCCGACTTGGTACGGCGAGATGAACCGTCCACGGGCGCGTTGCCGTCGAATGCGATTTTGCGTTTTGAGAAAACCACCCACGCGTACCATGTTTAACGTCCAAAGATGTCCCGTACACGTTGAGTCGCTCTTTTATAGGTTTTTTTGGCTTGGTGTTTGCCGCCCGCCCAGGCCATGGCAGGGGCTTTGCGTTTTAAGCCGCGGGTGAGTTGCCCACGTTGATCCGCCCATGTGGCCGCAGCACTCTTGCCTCGTTGAATATCTTGTAATCCCGCTTGCGCTTGCTGCAGGATCATAGGCCCAGCCAGTTTGATCAAGTCTTCGGCTAACCCTTTCCCGTCTTGCGGGGTGAGCACGGGCGTGTGGTACCGCGTTAAACTGCCTCCGCGCATTTTGTCGGTGTCACGTCGAAGGTGCTTTTGGGTCCCTCGCGTGGCGCGAGTGGCTTTTTATAGCTGTTTGAGACCGATGGTCACCAAGGTTTTGCCTGGGGGTAAGATGGCCAGGGGTCCACCGGTACTGGCAATTTCCACTTCTAAAATATCCAATTGTTGTCCTCGCACTTTGATCCATTGATGGTGCAGGGGTTCCGCGGTGCTTTCCCCATCGCCGGTTCTCAACAATTGCACTTCCCGCAACAAGGGAAACTTGCCACTCCCCACCACCGTGGATTCCACCAGATCCGAATAGACCATGACGGTGCGTTTACGGGTCCCCACAATCTTTTCAAAGGAAGCATTCAGGTTGTTGATCTGCCATTCGAAGCCCATGTACAATCTCATCCATACCACTTGATCCATGGTCACGATCGTAAAGGCTCGGCTAGTCGCCCTCACCCCCATGTACTGCTCGCCTTCCCAATTGTAAAACTGCCGATTTCGACTGCCCACTGGACTAGTGGTCTCATTATAGGTGTCTGTCGGTGCCGTGAATTGCAAATTGGGCCCCAAGTCAAAGGAACCTGTGACATTGGCTGTTTTGCCTGTCTTTCTGGTCAACAAGCCAAACTTCAGGGCAATGTCCAAGTTGATGTAAAATTCCACCACGTTGGCTTGGCGTTGATCCGTCAAATCTTTTTGGGGCACTCCATGAATCACCAGGGCATCCTCTTTCCACGTCAGTCGGGGCATCGCGTGTTTTTTGATGCTCACGATCGGTTTGGAATCGCGATCAACCACCATCACATTTTGTTGTTGTTCCACCAGTTTTTTCTGGACATAGTTATGCACTTCTTGACTCACGCGTTTCCAAAAATCCGTCCCGGTGGCCACGATTTGATTCAGGTTCATGATATCTTCCAATTCGATTTGGCCCTGGAGTATAGGGGCCGCTACCCGCAGATACCCGGAGGTGGCTGGGTTGCCTGTGTCTGTCCATTTACGGATGATTTGTGGGTACTTGAATCGAACGACTTTGGTATGAGGATCCGCGGCGATGATGGCATTGCTCTGGCCTTGATCCGGGACGGTCAGGGACATCAAGGAGGCATGCCACCCCGCGCCCGGTAACACCAACCGTTCGGGCAATCGCACCTTGAAACTGTTGTTGGCATTATTGGGAAACTCGTCAGTAGGATCGCTGACCAGCGTCAGGCGTTTAATCTCACTCATGATGAGGAGGAGTGGTCCCCTCTGAACAGGAGCAGGGTCCTTTTATAGCCATTGAGCCACTTTCTGTTTGCTGCGAGGGACGCGTCCTACCACGGAATTGAAGGTCGATTGTTTGGGATGAAAACACACTTGCTGGGCAATGTTGGGAAAGGCCCGGGCTAATTCCATCAGGGTCATGCACGTCTTGGGTTTGGGGGGTTTCTTCTTGCGCATCGGGGGATGACGCCCCGCACGTCGGCGTTGTTGTTTTTTCTTGGAGGGGGACCGCAACGCCCCTCGTTTCTTGGCATACGCTTCGGCTCGATGGTAGGCATTGGCGTACGCCCATTGCTGCTTAGTCGGACTAGCCAATTTTTCCCACCACGGTTGGGTTCGCCGTTGTTCGGCCGCTTTCTTCTGAATGAATTTCAGTACGTCGGCGTCGTTGGTGGGCGAGGGGGTGTAACTGGCGCGTGGTCGACTGGAATCCGCCTGCACTTCATCGAGAAACCGGACCCGCTTTTTTCTTTTTCGAGGCGTGATTTTGACGCGGACCATGGTGATCGGGAATCCAACTATCGTACTTGGCCGGCCACCCTTTCCACCGGACCAATACCCGGCGTCCTTGGCGTTTCAACACTTTTTCGACCCGAAATAACGAGTCGTCCGACACTTGCACTTTTTGAACATCAGGTTCGTAAAACGTGCCTTTTATAGGTGTGCCGTCCCATTCACTGAGTCGATACGTGACGATCGGATGACGACGAACGTGCGTGACCACAAACACTTCTTCCGTCCACCCGGGCAAATACCCTTTTTTGAAAGGACGATGTTTCTTGTTGAGACGCACCCGATCCCCGACGCGACATTTGGGGGGTGGGGTTGTTTGCTCCAATCGCTCGCCGTAGAGTCGGTCCCACACCTCCGGGACTGTTTGGGGGGTGACTTGATGCGGGGCCAGTCCAATACTGCGATGCTGGGTGTGATTGTAGGTATGAATCAAGGGTTGTAAGACGTCCACGTACCGTAACGTATTGTGGGCGGTGAAATACCGGTACATGCGTTGTTTCAACGTGCGATGCCATCGTTCCACCACGGAGGCCTTGCTATCCCCAAACGTGTAAAAATGATGCCACCCCTGTTGCTTGAACCAGGCTTGCACTTTTTTATTCAAAAATTCTTTGCCTTGATCCGTCTGTACGCGGAGCGGTCGTCGCGGCGAGGCTTGTCGACGAATCTTGTCCAACCCTCGGAGCATCTCCGTGCTGCTTTTGGATTTGATGGGGACGGCCCAGGCATACTTGGACAGGACGTCGATCACCGTCAACAAATAGTTGTTGCCCTGATTCCATCGACGGAGTTTTTGCATGTCGACCAAATCCATTTGCCATTGTTCGTCTCGGTCAAAGACCAACGTGGGTGCGGTGGGAAACCGCGTCCGTCGGGGTTTGTGGAGGGTATAACTCAACACCGATTGGAGAATCTGTTGGGCTTGCGGGGTTTTCAATTTATGGGCTTGGGCAAAGGGTCGGACCCCGCCCAAGGCCCCGGGTTGCTGGGGATCTTCGTAAGCGCGTGGCCACGACATCAAGACACTGACACCTTATGATAGCCAATCACGGTCTTTAATACTTTTTTTTCACACACCTACATGATTTTTTTTTTCAAAACAAACACGAGCTACCAAAGTTCTTATGCAAATGGCGCGTCCTCTCCCGCTCCCTCTCCTTGGCTTGGATGGCTTCCCCAAACTGATTAGCCCACGGCCAATGCCTCTCCACCAAGTCCCTCTCTGAGTTTTTCAGCAAGGGAACGGCAGGCATGCCCCATGGTCTGACGGACGCCTTCTCATAGTCATGGACCTCAGGGGGTGTGTCTTTTACCCATCGTCTCAGGGTGGGTTGCGCTTGTTCTCGGGGGGACCACAGCGGACCATGGAGCCATTGAAAGTAGCCACAGGGGTCTTGGCCTGGGAGAAAACTGCCACAACTGAAAAACACTTTCTGGTAATTCTTGCTGGTTCGGCTCAATTTCATCCTAGGGACCAACCCACATTTGCACTTGAGCTCCCCTCGTTGCAATCGGGCCCGGACTTGAGGGTGCGTGTCTTCTTTCAATTTCTCCATCATCATTTCCCGACTATCTTCAAACAAATACACGGGACATCCTGCTAGGGGGCACTTGAACCTCAACTGGCCAAATTGGGTCTCGGGGTTAACGCATTGGAGGATTCGATGAGGATGAAAGGGGCACGTTTCATACAAGAGCTCGTTCAACTGGGTCTCCATCTGATCGAGGTCCTGGTCTTCCTGGGTCCCTTCCTCTAGGCACTCTTCCTCATACTCTTTCAGGGTGCCCTCCATCAAGTCGTTCACGGAGGAAACGGGTGAAACGATGGGGGAAGGGGTGGGTGGTGGGTCAACTCGGGCTATCGGCATCACGACTCCATGGGAAGTGATGATTTGGCTGGCTGGGGTTTCTTCCGCTTCAGCTCGGGGCAAACCGTTCAAGGCCATCTCGAGTTCACGGGTGGCTTTCATGTCTTCTTTTTCCCCTTTGGGTTTCTTACTACCACTACTCACTCGGCGTCGTTTGCGTCCTGTGGGTACTGCAGCAGGTTGAGTGGCTTGACGTTCCATGCTTGAGCGGAATGATTGGGGTGCACATCTGGCCTGCCTTTTATAGCCCATGTCCCGGCATCTCGTGATCCTCATACGATCTGGTGTCCACCAATCCTGACTCTACTTGAGATCTCGTGAGAGTGGTGTGATCGGAGGGTTCACCAATCAGAGCCCACGCATTCTGTTATAAAATCCGGGATGGGTCGACGAGTGTTTTCAGTCATTGCGGTCCTCTCTTCTTGACGGTAAGCGACTATGGCGTTGAACCAAGTGGGTCTTTTGGCGTACAGTCAGGGGTTTGCCCTTTCCCGAGACGAGTATATTATTCGAGAACTGGCTTTGTGTGACTGGACAGGGCATCATCATGTGTTGTTCAAATACCTGTTACCCCATGGTGTGTCCTACGAACAATTATCCGAGAAGGCCAAGAGGCGTGTCGATCGTCAGACCCGGACCGTGCATGGGTTGCCGTTTGAACCGTCTACGGTGTATAACCGCCACGAGTTTCATCCCTACCGGCAGATCCAGGATGATCTCACCCGTTGGTGTCACCAGTACCTGACCCCCCAACGGAATCGAGTCGGGGTGTTCACCCTCAATGGTCTGTATCGACTGTGCCAAGAGAGGTCGACCCCTCTCGTGGTCTTGGAAGGGCAGGGGTGTCCGGACTTGGCCAATCTTCCCATTGCTACTGCCAATGTGATGGCCACGAACGATCAGGGGCGTAATTGGTGCATGGACCACACTGATGGAGCCCGTGAAAGTGGGGTCTGGCATGATCATTGCGCGCATGTCCGAGTTTGTCAAATGAGTGGGTGGTTACGTCGTCAAACCCATGTCTTACCCACCCTGTACCAAGTCAATGCCCAACGCGTTTTGTGGCAAAAACGATGCGATCGTCTGTTGGATGTGATCTTATGCAACCCTTGTAAGGACGACAAAGACAAGGCCTTTGCTCGAGGACAAGGCCTGGATTGGATTCCCGATACTTGCTCCAACTGTCGCCACGCCCGACGTATTTTCGAACAAACGGTCACGTGTCGGGAATGGCAAACCCCTTTGCTGTACGCGGATGATGAACCACATACCTTATGGGCTTGGACACCCTTATATCACCCTAATCACTGTTAATTTTTTTCGATAGACCATGCCGTTGACGATTTACACGGGCGGTGCGAAAGGTGTGGACACGCATGTGGAACGATTATGTCAGCTGTATGGGCATACGTGTGTGGTCATTATCCCACCCTGTCACCCTCGAGCCAAGTCTCTCGCGCCTTTAACGCAATCGGAGTTGGACGCCGCTACCCCCCCTGTGACCCAGGCCGCGTTTCGATTGGGTCGACAAGTGCATCATCCCATCAGGCTTCAGTATATCCAACGCAATTATTATGTGATCAAGCCGGCGTCCTTAGTCTTGGCCGTGGGTTATTTTGACGCGTTGCACAAGCATCTCTTGGGCGGCACAGGCTGGAGTGTGGTCATGGCCCAGCTCTTAGGCAAACCCCTCTATGTCTTTGATGTGGATCGGGAAGAATGGTTATGGTGGAATCCCGCCCTAGGTCACTATCAACCCTGTGAAGGCATGACTGAGGACTATATTGCCCTCCCCACCCTCCAGGACAAGACCGCCATTGTAGGCACGCGGGAAGAAGACCAAGTCATTTATCCCACCCTGGAGGCTTTATTTAAACACCAATAAAAACACAGTTCTAAACCACATCATTTGTTTTATTTTTTAATGAATATCGACGACCACAAAATTCATCGCTGACATCACATTCATAATCAAGTCTAAGCGTCTCATGACTTTGTCTACTGTATCGTAGGCGGGTTTCCTCCTGCCAATCATGACGGGGCGCTGACCCAGGGGACAATTGATCTGATGCTTGAAGGTGTCAATCACCAAGGCAATGCCCTCGTTCAATAAGCGGTCGAGGTTGGGGGATGGACGCGCCATCTCCGTCATCATGCCAATCTGAAACCCAGACATAAAAGATTCTCAACGTCAAGGTCATGAGAAGATAAAGAGTTAAACCACTTTTTTTACTCACCGAGAGTCGGTGATCCATGAGACGGTGGCAATGGTGGCAGCCATTTTTTCTGGGGGCGTGTAACCGTACCACCACTTGGTTCCACCAACGACCTTCGCCCAGATGTTGAGGAAACCCCGTCAAGTCGCATTTGGGTAGACCCTTGAACTCCTGCACCACTTTCTTTCGCCGGTCCATGGTGTAGAAACACTCTACCCAAAACATGATTTTGATTTGGACTTCCAACGGGAGCACGCGGCCAAACGGTTTGTTCCTGGGGTCGACTAACCCTCGGCAGTCCATTCTGACACAGTGAACAGTATGCGATTGATGTCTCTTCTTGACATTCCCTTATTAATCCTCTGGTGTCCACCAATCACGTACTCGCGCTAGACCCCCTGGTCCAGGGAGGATAAGGTGTACCCATGGGGGGTACCCCCTAGAGTCTCCTCTCGTTTCTAGACACCCCACGTGATGGCTCTCCACTCATCTGATTCGCTCGTGGAGTCTCTAAAGCACGTTGCGCGCCTTGTGTGGGTTCATTCCAGTTTGTTCAGTTGTGCTGGTCAAAATGGTGAGTTCGCTGCAATCGATGGTGTTGTATTCTATGCCAATCGCCATGTTGTTTGATGCCCTAAAGTTGATGTGGCATACGCCTTTGAGAAGTGACTGTCTGCGCGCCTTTTTCCGTCGCTGCACCCACGAGGAGCCTCGTGATTGGGCCAAGACACTGCCTTGGGACCACCCTGTGGCCCGGAAACTGGATCATGAGGTTCATCGCCGCCGCATGGCTGGTAAGTGTCATGGCTTTCCTTTTTTTCGGGTGTGGGTCCCTTTTTTCCCTCATGTCCCTTTTTTTGATTCCTAGACGTGTTCAAGGGGTTTGCGTTTCTACGAGACGTGTTGTGGCCAGTCCACCTGTGTCTTTGCCCTCGACGAGCTCGACTCAATTGGGCCGCGCGGTTCTGGGTCCCAGCCTGTTCCTGTTGATTTTCATTTTTTTATTAGATTCTTGGGAGGTATTGGAGGATCAGCCGGTGTGTCATATTTATCAGTGGCTCGCCCATCCCACCCCTGGCGGCGTCTGTAATCATTGCGAACGCATGATGGAGGGTTTGACCTTAGATGATGTGATTGCAGGCAACCGGGAGGGGTCCCTCACCGAAGATGATATTGTGGAGTATGTGCAGAGTGGGGACCCCAACCATCGAGATTGGGATGATTGGCCGTTGCGAATGACTTTTCGTATTAATTCGTTTCTCCGGCGCCAGGGTCCTGTGGATGACCCGGATTTGGCTGCCTTAGGTTTTTTAGAGGATTAATTTTAGTTTAAATTTTTTTACAGCCACGCATTGTTTGTTGCGTCATCATACGCAATGGATCCGCCCTTTGCAAGCTGGTTTTTTTCGTACCAGTATTCCCGTCTTGATTCGACTTTCCACCTCTTTGTAGGCTTTCATTATACGTTAAAACATTATGGAGGATGGATTAGACCCGTGCAAATGCGATGTCATTATAGTACGGTTCGATGTGTAATTAGTCTTCATGAAACGTTTCAGATGTGATTTCCACGATGGACGAATGGGGGTGGATCATTGCCGTATACCAACGATACCATATTCATACTGTTCATCATTTTGTGCAATACTGTAATCATCCATAGTCTTCATGAATTTAGCCCATTATTATTAATTTTTTTTCGTAGATTCGCTTACCATTCTCAGTACCCACCAGGTTCATGGTACTTCCGCTGCATGGTGTTTCCTCAGTAGCATCGTGCAGTGGTATACTGGATCGGGACTCGCCCTTCCATTACCGAGACCCATTAAATTACTCTGTTGTCGTTGTTATTTGAATTTTCGTCGTGTCAGTGACTTACATGTGCCCTGTTATTGGTGTGAGTTGTTGCAAGGCATGGGCTACCCACCCCGTCCTTAAAACATTTTTTTTATTTTTTTTCAGATTCTCGTTTTGTCATACGAGCCATTTATCTCCCTTTCCTTTTTCAGCCATTGCCGAGGTGATAGACCAACATTCCAGGTCCCTTCAAAATTTGACGGGGCGATTGTATTTTGTGTGCAAACGGTGCTGGATCTATTTACGGCACGTGTCTGAACTCCATGAACCTTGTCGGGGCTGTGCCATGATGGACAGCATGGAATGGGAATTTTGAACACCCGGCAGGGGGAGGTCTGCATGGTGGCGCCACCCCTGCTGGATGTTCATGAATAATTTTTTTAATTAGATTCCTTTTGGGTCTTACAAGATGTCATGATTTTCCGAAGCTGGCCTATCCCTCACAAACTTTGTATTGTCAATCATCAAGGATGGTCCAGCTTACTTTATCTGTTCAAACTAAAACGTTAATTTTTTTCCTAGAAACGCTTTGGATCTTTCAACATTTTAATTTTAACCAAGACTGGATGTTAATTGAATTATTTTGTGTACAATCTTTTCCGGGCGTGACACCACGAGGGCGTCACACACGTCCCACATTGTAAACAAGTCTTTTTTGTTTTTTCTAGTTATTCATTGGACAGTAAGACACCGCCTCGTGCGTGCCAATGGTCGAGTGTTTTTGATTCAGTTTGCTTCTTGGCTCTAACCACCCCTCCTTTCGTTTCAGCCACCCATTTCGATTTACGTCGACCATTATCTAAACCATGGTCCTTGATAGGATTCCACCATTATCTTCCATGGCCTAATCCATTGCTCATGACTCCTTCAGCCAGGAAGCAAACACCCTTTCTTCGTAATGTGTATTTTATGTAAACAAAGGGCGTGACGTCATTAGGACCTCACATACGTCCCGGATGTAACTTAGGGTTTACGTGATACGTCCATTAAAACCAAGGCAGTGATTTGGTTCTCCATAGAATGTGTGTTTTTTATTGACTTTCGGGGATGCGAGGGGACTGGGGCTTATTTTGAGTGTTCCGCTTGTACCCAGGTTCTACGCGGTCTTTAAAACTATGCCAAGTATGTGGATCCATCTCTTGGGTGGGGTCACGTGATTTTTATGCCCAAATATGGGAGCTTTGACGTCATCATGGTCACATGGGCTAAATACTCGATGCTGATTGGTTGAGAAAATTTCTGCTGCGCTGTGATTGGTCAGTACCTTCTTGAGCCTCCTTCACTACTATTATATTTATGCCTCTTGTGGTGTTGAAATACTACACTTTCGTTTTATAAATGAAAGAATTGTGCAACCTTGAAATTGAGTCCATTTGTGCCTACCTTTCAACCGTAAAGCGGCAGATGCCAGTAGAGGTGGTTGTATGATCTGCGTGCTGACCAAACCATAACTAAAGATACATCTCCAAGAATAGCCTCTTACCCATAATTGGCAACTATTACTTTTGGATGGGGATTTTTAAAGTTGTCTTTGCTGCTATTGATGTACTGTCAATAAAATTCACAATTTTTTTGTGACTAAGTAAAACATGAGAAGAGGAAGTGGTAAGTTCTCCGTATGACCCAAGACATTAATTATGCATACACGTTTCGATCGACTCTGTGCGTATTAAACTATTTAAGGTGGCTCGACTGGATTTTTTGGGGTTGATACCTCCCAACTTTGAGCATTAACTACATCGGCATGAGTAAAGATATGGAAAAAATGTTACCACAACTGTATTATATAAAGATGAAAAGTTCTTATGATCTGGGTTTTATTGCAATCGGAGTCGCCATGGCAACGTAATGACGCCATTACGTTTTTCATTTATCTTTGTGTTTCTCTGTTCCAGGAGTTTTTTGAAGAAATCGCTTTAGGGAGTATGTACCTGCTATAATTGCCTCCATTATGGCGTAGTTTGAACAAATTCTATGAGAGCGTTTTCGAAATATTTTGAAATGTAGTTTTAAGAATAATAAAAACAGTAAAATAGCATGCTACCTACACAATTCGCTAATATTTTAAGATAATGATGAGCTTTGGGAACGAGGCTTCATCTCGTAGTGGTTTGATTCCATTGAAAACTGCATACAAAAAAAGAGGGGAATTGCTTTGGGCGATCGCGAGTAAGAAGAATTTTATTAACTTGCATTCAGCTGCTTTTGATACAGTTTTTGGACGTAATTTGGTCCATGCCTAAAAATTTCGCATTTTTCCAAAAACCGCTCGATAAATTTTTTTATAAATTCGACAATCCTGAGATCAATTGTCAAGAAATATTCCCTGCAAGTTTCAAGAACATTGAAAATAGGGAAGGCTTTTAAATAGGGCCTCAAATATAACCAATTTGGGGGATGACTGGAATAACGCGCAATGTTTATCACGTTTGAGCGCTTTTCTTCCATGCAAGAAATCAGACTTTGTCTTTTGCGTTAAAACAGGTTACGTTTCATGCTTATGACATAGTAAGCCGATAAAATCGTAAGTGCAAAACAGACATAACAAAAAGTAAAACTGTAAACTCTCTCTGATCTTATGGTAATTTGGTTCTGACCTTCACGATCACGTGCGAAAAAGTAAATACAGCTAAACGTGACAGAAAGAATAGTTTTGTAAAGACGTGTTCCGGGTCATGGTAGCGCAGAATCTGGGGATGAAAATCGACACGATGCTCTCAATCTCAGTGAACGCTTCGAAAAACAACGCGCAATTGTCCGAATGTTATGTTTTGAGACGAAAAATTTGGAAAGATTAATGGATTATACGGTGATGTCGCTTACAAATCCACACACCATTCGTGGTAGACCCACACTAAAAGATGTCGAGTGTTTTCGGAATGGTTCGTTCTACGAATTCTGTCGTTTGAAAGCGTTGATAAGTTTGAAAGAAGTGAATACATCAGATGTTGAAACAAGGAAGAATGTTCATGAGCAGAACTTCGATGATGAGGTAAAAAACAACAAGCAAATCGTCGTTAATTTACCTCTCGTGTTCAACAGCCTGATTCTTTTCCTTTTTTTCATGATGCTGGATACTTAATTGTAACTAACAACTTGATATTTCGTACATCATTAATATTATTGTACAGGCGATGATAAATGTCGAGGAAACAAATCTTGGGCCGATTTTGGAATCTTTGAAACTCAAATGAAATTCAATGAAATTGCCTGATTTGACTAACCTGATCTAGAATTCTTATGTATTTCAAATTCATTTTCGGCGACCGAAATTTACGGCTTCGAGACAGCACTTCCGTTTGCTGTCCACTTGCTGTCCACCGCAACAGATGATGACGGAAATGACGTAGTAAGGTAAAAGTGTTCAAGATCAGAGAAATAAAAGAAGATGGTAAACATACACGACTTTTACCTCATGCCAAAATGCTGCTCGTTCCAATAAAGTTTTTTTCGTCTGCTGGGTAGATTATGCTCTGCGAGGTTCTACATTTTCACTGAGTAAATGTTATTTTACCCGCATGTTTCACACTGAGAGATCATGGCACACATATCGATTTACTGTGGGTATTAGCGGGGAAGAGCGTTGCGTGACGACATTAAAAACGGCTGTGTGGCAGACTATTTTGAAGCTTTTTATTACGGCTGAATGAGGGTTCCAATTTTCTCCAAAGTATCTTCTGGATCTGAATAACTAAGCGATTTTCTTTAGTCCATGAATGTAATGTTTTTGTGCAATGCTGTATCACGTTAAGCCCAACTCATTAGTTTTGTTTGAAAAATCTTAAATTATTACGGGTAGTGATTTACAGGTCGTGTGTACTGTTGCAATAAAACGTAATACTGAGTAGAGCGGAGGTACAAGGCAACTGTAATATCATCACGACTGAGCCATTCTTCGGTGGTTCCAACAATGTTACCTCTTGCGTCTTTGGCTGCTCGTTTTGCGACTGGGAAGTGGGAAGCCTTTACACAAGCGAAACCTGCTTAAAGACATCGAAGACTGTTGGCATGTACACAACAAATCTTCAGTCTTGAAAGATCTTCACTTCACTTAAAACTCTGTTGCCTTCGCATAGATCTCTAAGATCTTTAAAACTCCCTCCGCAGCTGATGTTTTGATTCTCGAATTAGCAGCGGTCTGTTGCTTTTGCGTTTCCGGTCTCATTCACTTCCGTTACCGAGAGATGCGGTTCACAACGAACTAAGTCACGTGGTACAAGTATCCTCCCTTGTCCATTTTTTTTACTCGCCACTTCGCGCTTCGGTCGCCCTTCGGGCGACGGTCTTCCGTCACCCTTCGGACGACCTGCTGTGCACCAACGAGAATATAGCTTGCGTATATTGATTTTCAAAATGGCGAACAACAAAGTCGATCTGGATCAGGTAAAAAGCAAAGAAATCTTTTACAGTAGATTCATAAAGATCCCATCGGGCTAATTAATCGTGCTAAGCGACAGGTATAAACATTTTTCGAGGTGAGACTTTAAATAATTAATTTATTTATTCACATGCAACTCCTCTGGACCCTGTGCAGTAGATTGAAATCATAATTCAACTTTTTCACTTGCTGTCGGTGACTCTGAGGAATTATGACGAATCCCTGGGGAGGATGACTCTGCATATGAAAGGCAAGGGGATGCTCGTCGGAAATTTTGAATTAAACCCCTACAAGAGATCGATCCGGGCGTAGCCCAAGCTTTTTTGACCCCTGAGAGACTATGTTACTGAAAACTCAGACAATACACGTATCCCAAGCTCTTTTATATGCGGAGCGCCCCCCCCCCCCCGAGTGACGAACGCTCGCGCTCTATAACAAGCGAGACTCATCGCTACTTAGAGCGTTCTTGTTTAATTTAGGAAGATGTTTTTCGGAGTTGTTTTTGTATTATATTTACATTACTTAGTCAGATTCGGTTGTTTTATGCTGAAAAGTGGATTTTCCTCAAAAAGCTTAGTACTTTTCTTAAGGTGACTCGACCCAGTTTTTTTGGGGGGGTACCATCCTACTTTGAAGCTCTCTGGTATCCCCACCTTTACTTTTATCGTAAGTCTAACACATAGAATGGATAACATATAGATCAATCTACAATATAACATAAAAGTTTTGGCGATCGGAGTAAATGTCACGTAGTTATAATGCCACGCCCCTTTGAGGTCTGAGTCGAAAATCTGCTGTTGCCGGCATTTTTTCGTGAAAATCTCTCGGCTACACATAGTGCGCATTAGTGCCTTGCGCTGAACAGAGTTTCACCAAAATCGCAAAGACCCAATTCGAGAAATTCAGCGGTTTCCAAATTTAGGTCATAATTTATGCGAAAATGATAAGCAAACTTTACACGGATTATATCTAATAAACTATGAGATTCATCTCTTTATTTTGGGCATCGTTATAACAGATGGGTCCTGTGCAAGTCAGCAAAACGCTTTAGGGCCTTGTAAATGCGCGCGATTTCGAACAAAGCAAACATACAGAAATTATAGTTTTCGCTATTTGTTGACGTTTGTCAGCGTTTAAGAGTCCTTCTCACGAAAAAAGCATTTTCTTAAAAATTCGTAGTTTTTTTTCCTTCAAATTTTTTCAGGGCCACAATTGATTAACTAACTACCCGGACGCTGAATTTCATGGTCATTGAAAAACTGTGACATTATCTTCTATAAGCCCAAACTTGAGTAAACATTGAAGATTTTTAGCGTTTTGGCTGAGTTTGTGCTTTGGGAGTTGTCTATTGTTTCTAGTCTGTCATTATACAGCATTCTTGTTCAGCACGCGTGCAATGACCGCGCTTGGCTGACTTCCGAATGTTCACCGAGATATTCCCGTCACGAGTTGGTTTGATTATTGGCTTGCATTAAACCTATGAAAAAATGATATTTTTTTAATAGTTAGTAGATTTAGTGTGTAACACTTCTTGATTTTTTTGCAAAGGCACAAGAAGCACGAGAATTGATTAAAAATTGTGACTTAAACCTCTATGTATCACGCGATGGCCTGTCTCACTGTACCAAAATTATTATATCTCGGTGAGCATTCGGAAGTCAGCCAAGCGCGGTCATTGCACGCGTGCTGAACAAGAATGCTGTATAATGACAGACTAGAAACAATAGACAACTCCCAAAGCACAAACTCAGCCAAAACGCTAAAAATCTTCAATGTTTACTCAAGTTTGGGCTTAAAGAAGATAATGTCACAGTTTTTCAATGACCATGAAATTCTGAGTCCGGGTAGTTAGTTAATCAATTGTGGCCCTGAAAAAATTTGAAGGAAAAAAAACTACGAATTTTTAAGAAAATGCTTTTTTCGTGAGAAGGACTCTTAAACGCTGATAAACGTCAACAAATAGCGAAAACTATAATTTCTATATGTTTACTTTGCTCGAAATCGCGCGCATTTACAAGGCCCTAACGCGTTTTGCTGACTTGCAAGGACCCATCTGTTATAACGATGCCCAAAATAAAGAGATGAATCTCATAGTTTATTAGATATAATCCGTGTAAAGTTTGCTTATCATTTTCGCGTAAATTATGACCTAAATTTGGAAACCGCTGAATTTCTCGAATTGGGTCTTTGCGATTTTGGTGAAACTCTGTTCAGCGCAAGGCACTAATGCGCACTATGTGTAGCCGAGAGATTTTCACGAAAAAATGCCGGCAACAGCAGATTTTCGACTCAGACCTCAAAGGGGCGTGGCATTATAACTACGTGACATTTACTCCAATCGCCAAAACTTTTATGTTATATTGTAGATTGATCTATATGTTATCCATTCTATGTGTTAGACTTACGATAAAAGTAAAGGTGGGGATACCAGAGAGCTTCAAAGTAGGATGGTACCCCCCCAAAAAAACTGGGTCGAGTCACCTTAAGGGACCGACCATTAGAAAACTTATTGGGGGGGGGGGGGGGGGGGGGGAAGGCGAAGTACAAAAAAAATATTCGCGCAAGGGAAAATTAAATGAAAAAAAGATCACGCAAGCCAATTAACTCTAAAAAATATTCATGCTAGGGCCTAAAAAAAATTCTTACAAGGAATTTGATAACGAAAAAAATTCCTGCGGCTCGAAAATTCCCCCCCCCCCCCCCAAAAAAAAACGTTTCTAATTCCGTCCCTAACTCATTGGCTCTTGGAGATTATGCGGAAAAACACGTTTTGAAGCTAGTCGAGCGGTTTTCTGGTCACTGTCGTGCTATAAAAAACGCTAAAACTTACCACAAAGCTGTTTACAGGTCGTAAACTTCGCGACCTTCTGATCCAGATGCAAATATTAGCTTGCGAAGTTCGGGCATCGGGCATTTTGGGGTTTTAAAAGTGACGCAGCAGTCTTAACTTTTCCTTTTCGCTTTCTCTCCTCCCTTCTTTTTTCGCTTTTCTTGCCTCCTTTTTTTTCTGTTTTCCTGGGCATTTAGTAGGCTTCATTTTGGTGGGAAATGTTTTGAGAAAAACTTTTAGAATGTTAGGATTAAATGAAAGGAAAGGTATGGTGGGTAGCGGAACAAGATTTTCATGGCAATTTTCGTGTCACTGTTACATTAGCCTGTACACAGACGTTGTTTTATTTTTCTTTTCGTTCTCTTGGAAAACATCGGCGTGCGCGAAAGCGAGGCGAGCACGCGAGCGAGAGCGAGAGCGAGCGCGAAGCACGAGAAAGAAAAATAACCTCCCCCACCCCTACCCCTTTGCGCTGGCGGTCAATAAATCCCCCGCGGTTTACTTTTTATCACGCACGCTCGACTGACTTTGAAGACAAATAAGAGGAGGGTCTGTGAACAGGCTATTGTTACATGGTTTTTTGCCTTTTTCTCTGGTGTCCTTGACTGAACTGTGCTCATTCTGGCATGGTTTGAAAGATCTCTTCACTCTGCACAAGTTAGCGGACAAAGTTATCCTTGATTACTCCAACTGATGACGTCACAAGCGGTAGAAAGGACGCGGATCCGCACCGGCGGTTACAATTTTCAAACAGTTTTTTCTGATATGGGGAGTTGGTTGCACATCGCCTTTGACTGTTAAACAGAATCTTAAATTCTCGTCATTGGTTACATGTCTCTGCCTTAAGTCAGTGCTTAACCTAGTAAAGCCTTCAAATGGTTTCACTTCTGAACAGTCTATAGCACAGGTTAAAGAGGGTCTCAATGGGGTGCTGGCTTTTACGGTTATCCAACCTCGTCCCCAGGGCTTTTCCCTTAAAAAATGGGTGGGGCGGGAAAAGGCCCTGGCATCGGCTGGTCACGTGCACAGCCTAAATATTCCTGAGAAGCTAATTTATATGCAACCCGCTGGTTTTGCGCTGACAGAAGTCGAACGGAGTAACAATGGAAAATAATAACATCTCGAACTGTATGTTAATATTTTCGCGTCTGTGCGATTCATAAGCTTAAGATCCATTTAACTGCGTATTATTCAAATGCTACAAGTTTATGAAAGGGCGTACCGGCTCTACGTTGTCACGTACAAAATATGTCAAATACTTCAGAGTTGAGACAAGCTGTTATCGAGTAGTACTTCGACTGAAATTCATCATGACTGTGGATGTACAGATTTTGTGCAATGTCAAACAAAAATGCGGGCCTTTGCCTCTAGGATCTGCAGTGAATTTATACAAATTGAACTTAATTGAAATAGAATTGTTCATCAAAATGCTTTATGGAGTCTGGTCTTCTCTACAACCCGACCATGAAACAAACAAGTCTCCGCGCCGGATGCAAGTCAGCCCTCCAGCCAGGAACGATGACAGGTCGCCGATCTGAAACATTTGAAGATCTCTTATATCTGTTCTGTTCCGAGGATAAGTACAAAGGATTTTCCTACGTTTTTCCTTATATTAAAGGGAAGATTGACCGATCGATTGGAATCAACTACAGCTATGTCAATTTTAAATCGACCCAAGTCTTTCTTTGTTACCAGTCGTTTGATACCCTGGGTGCCAGAGACTTTTCACGCGGTCTCGCAGAGGTCAATGCATTTTTTAAAAATACAGGTCATACAAGATAAGTCTAAACCAACGCGTATCGCTATGATTATATGGCTGAGAGTTAAGGTGAATGGAACTAGGTTGTGTACGGCGGTCCACTTCGCAAGAAATAAAATAAAATATCAAAAGAGTCGCGAAAACGAACTTTTCCAGTACAAACTTTACGGATGTACGATAGCTTGTTTCTCATTTATATCGCTCTATAAAGGAAGTTTTACAAATGTTACCGCTCGCTGTCCCCTTCATAGAAATCGGAGGAAAGCAAAAATTTACCATAGCCAGTATCTGTGACAAAAAGGAAACCTTGTAAAACTTTTCGTTAATCGTCAAGAGACATAAAAGCCGCCCAAGATCGCGCGCTGTGAGGTAACGCATAATTTTAGCTTTTCGCAAAGCGCTAATTTATTACACCCAGGATTTTAGGGTGTACGAGGGGTCACGTGACCAGCCGATGCCAGGGCCTTTTCCCGCCCCACCCATTTTTTAAGGGAAAAGCCCTGGGGACGAGGTTGACGGTTATCGGCTAAAATTTTGGCTCTTTTACGGATATCGGGTAATTTTTTTCAGTTACGGTTAACGAAAAAGTTAAAAATTAACTTCTTTTGTTTCACAAAGTTAAATATTAATTAACCCGTATTTTTTTGTATCTTTAAATCAAAATAAAGATCTTCGGATCATATCGGGATGAAATAAGCTATTTTTTTGAAAAATTTTAACATTTGGTAGATCATACTTTC
This sequence comes from Porites lutea, assembly GCF_958299795.1. Classification (NCBI taxonomy): domain Eukaryota; kingdom Metazoa; phylum Cnidaria; class Anthozoa; order Scleractinia; family Poritidae; genus Porites; species Porites lutea. Next base: position 24,080,139 of record NC_133207.1, read on the forward strand.
TATAAAGTATTCCACTTCTAATACTATTTTACACATAGAAATAACAGAAATTGCTGTTTTCACACTAGACGGGTTATCGGTTTGATGATTCGCGTCAGATAGATAATACGTCTTAATTTGAAAATGGAATAGTTTTAATTTTGAATGAACAATCCCCCCTGACTTTTAAAGACGGGATTATCCGTTCCAGATAGCCTGTCTACAGCCGCCCCCTCCCCTCAGAAAAAATCGGAGAAGGGGTGTCTGTGGGGAGGGCGCGACTGTACACAGGCTAGTCTCAGACGGATGATCCATTTTTAGCTTTAATGTGAAAACGGCCAATAACAAAATTCCCGTGTCCAGTGTTTTTAATGATAGCGAAGGACTGTACGGAACGACTGTCTGGCGTTGCCTTGTCCGTAGGCCGCATTATTCCGCGCGGCAAATGCGTTTCGGGTCACGTGGTCCGAGCGAGTTCTCCACCGAAATGCCTTGACCAAGATTGCGTTTTACAAACAATGACATCTCTGCGTGTTGTATCACTAGTGTTTCAAGGGCACGACCTCCAGAAAATTGCAAATATCAATCCCCAGCAAGAAGCCACACTTTCGCTATGGAAAAAAAGTAGTTCCCCGAGAGAGCGCCGGAAATGGAGCCTACATGTTCTTAGTTAACACCTAAACGGCGCTTCGCCTAACGTGCGTACGGAGTCACACTAGCCGGGAAATAAAAAACGCACCCATAAGTGAGTTTAGCACCTTGAAGTTCCTTAAAAGTAGCTAATCTAGGTAACAATTTCTTTTACGGTTAACTCTTTTTTACCCCGTTTACGGCTAACGGTTAAAATTTTTCAATTTTTACGGCTATCGACTACATTTTTGGCCGTTTTACGCCTATCGGTTAACCCCATTGAGACCCTCGTTAAAGGGGTGGTCACTGAAATTTACCTATTCATGAAAATCTAACAAAAGTATCAGTATCAATGGACTGTCCCTAGTGTTACTACAGATGATATAATAATACATAAAAATGTCGTAGTGTTCTCAACCTGGGACAGCTAGGTTAAGGAAAGAATTGTACTGAAACATGAAAAAGTTGGAGCTATTCCCCTATGTGTTCTCAGTGCTTTGGAAAACTTATTAGTCTACTTGTCTTTTGTTCAGGGCCATTTTGTGCATCGGCAAGTGCAGCTTAATAGTTCTTGCATAGTTTTAACAAACAATAAGATACATACACACTTGGGAGAATGGTCATAACACTGTGACTCCCTTCAATGTCAGTGGTTCCTGTTTTTTAAAAATGCAAGTGATCCCATCATCACAGTTATTGTACTGTATTTGCATGGGCCTGCCGTGGGACTATTGAAATTGTCATTTTCTCTAATAAAGGAAAAGGAAAACTTTCACCGGCAGGACATAAAACTCTCAGATCAGGATATCACAATTCAAATACGAAAAAATATACGCTTCAGAAGAAATACTCCAGTAAAGTTTCCTTTTGTGAAAAGATAAAAAGACAAAGAATGTATGAATAGTCTTGCTTTCCCCTACTTAGGATCCTGACCCGATAAAAATGTCACACAAAAACTCCGTAAAAACACGACGTGCGAAGGAAAACTCCTCCATCTTGTAAGAAACACAAACGCAATGCACCTTGGGAAGACATTCACTCCTCCTCTGCACTTCCGCGCTTGATGACACGATGACGTCATACACGAAATCTCACACTCTGATTGTTTCTTGTGTTAGCTCTTGGTTACCTTACCTTACACATTAGTCGAGAGTAATTTTTCGCCCGAACAAAACCTCGCGCATCAGCTCCGCCTCGTCAGCCTCGCTTCTTTGCTCGGCTGACTCGTTGACAATAACTGGTTTCTGCGAAGAACACGTTTCTGAGCAACTTACTTGTTTTTACATGAAAGGATATTTTGGTAATGAAAAGTTAGTGGAAATTTAAATCCTAATGTTTTAAATTCATCTTTGACATACGTACCCGTTTTGCTTCTGTTTCATGAAGGGAATATACCGACCCTGACTCTGTGTATGACAAATTCGTTTTAAAAAGGCAATCAAGATTAGATAGACAACTTCTTGCCTCAGAGATAGACAACTTCTTCTTTCAAATTAAATGCAAATTATTTGAATTCATCTTTCTGACACACTTGTTTTGCGCCTGAAGGAGGAGGTATTGTGCTGTCTATAACTGACAAATTCGTTATACACAGGAGAAACAACTATAATGCCTCCTAGCTATATATAGAGGATGTTACACGGTGGCTCTAAGATATGAATTTTATTTTCGAGTGTCAAAAGGCAAAACAATATTTTACGAACGAGCTGCGCTCGTTCGTAAAATATTGTTTTTGCCAAGAGAAAATAAAATTCATATCTTCAAGCCACCGTGTAATGTTCTTTTTATTATATAGACAAAAAGACATCGATAAAATAATAGAGGGAAATAACCGAAACTCAGGTGTGAGAGTATGGAAAATAAACCACTCGGGTCCCGGATGTTGTTTTTATGAGTTTTACGAGTGGTATATTTTCCAGTAAAACACTCATGTCCATATAATAAAATGCCGTAACTGAATGTCTCCTAGCTAGATTAGCTTTTTAGCTATTTTCTAGGTGGCTTGCTTTAGTATAATTGTCTTTTTTCCTCTCTTTTCTTCTTTGTGTGGTATAAAGATAATCAAATCATTATAACGTAATTAAATTAATCTTTTTGAGGCTTTTCCTATCATGAAAATGAAAGATTAGGTCACTGGACGACATTTCGACAATAATTGTTTACTGGCATTACAAACTCGTGAAATCGGAATCTGCTCCTAGTATGGTTAACATTGTTTTTGAAGTCTGACCGTTTCTCATCAAAATTCTTTGATGTACGATAATAGCTTTGTCAGTTAATAAAATAACCATGACAGATTCAATTTGATACATTTTGACAATAATAATGGTTTCTGCATAAAATGTAAATTGGTTTCTGTTTACTTATTGACATGTTTTTTGAAATCTGAGCGTTTCTTAGCAAAATATTTTTATAGATGCAGCTATTAGATCTGTTAGCGATGAAATAATCTCTCGTTATTATTAATATAGGTTAGAAAACAGGCACTTCTGGCACTTCCTTGCTCCAACTCACCTGGTAAGTAAAACGTTAAACTAAATTTCTTCGTTACTATTGAGGTATATATGTTGTTTTAACATGGTTGCAAACCTAAAATTAACAAAATGGCTCGGCTTTCCTTTTGCCTAAGTAGAAAATAGATAATAATTCCGGACTACGTCTGTGAACGTAATTTCCCGTTTGCGCTCGACACCTAAAATGCGAAGAGATAGTGGTCGCTTATGTGAGGCTCAACATTCATTTAAGAGCAGTAGGGTCTCTAGAGGAGAAGTCCGAAAACATATTTTTGGAGATAATGTATCGGAGGCGATTTTCAGGAAACAAAATATATAATTCCATTTTGTTTCTGAATAACATGGATTGACAAGTTCTTCTCATACTGTAAGTAGCGCAGCACATACAGCGAAGCCAAAGATCAGACCATTGTATCAGGTGGTTGCTTATAGAAGAGGTTAAAGACAATGAAAAATTCTAAAACCGTCATCCTAAAACGTGGCCGCGGTCGCTCCCGAGAGGTGGTAAAAAGGTTTTTGGAAAGGCACCGGGAAAAGAAGCTGCTAAAACGGCAACCGAAAAAGCTCTTCAGACCGCTGTTGGTGGTCGTTTTTGTGAGGGTCCAACTGTAAGGCTAGTTTGACTGGGGACATTTTGGTTGGCTAACACATTTTAATTTAATAACATTTAACTAGCAGCAAATGTCATGATGATGTCATTTATTATTAAAGAAGGATCTGGAACGGCATCCACCATCTTGGATGCGCTATTTTGAATTAATTATTTAATTGCATCCAATTCTTCCTAAAGAGGTTAAAAGGGGTTGACAGGCTAAACACGACTCCCGCTGTTTCGTGATGTAATAGGTCTTTGACCTTTAGAGTTTAGCTCTAACAAGTATGTCTTTTAGAGATTTTTCTCTCCTGTAGGAGATGAGAGGTGGTTCTCTGTATATTTCTCTCAGCATTGGTTGGTTTTCGATTAAATGCCACTTGCTCATTAAAAAAAATATATTTTAATGACCAAGTGGCATTTAATCGAAAACCTCTCATCTCCTACAGGAGAGGAAAATCTCTA
>NC_133207.1:24091817-24096817 GCF_958299795.1 Porites lutea
TTGCTTTTTTCAAAGATGAACTCGAGGCAAGAAAATCGCTGAAAGCTTTCTTTTAAAGCCAGAATTATAACTAAATATTCTTTGGAACGTTTTCTTTCTATTTGCAGTGAGAAAATGTCTAAAGGCTTTTTAAGGTTCTATAAGCTTATAATCAAACCTGATACTCGGTCAGATCGATCATTGTCTCAAATCTTACAAACGTGCATAAACTAAATAGCCGCATAAACTACGCCCGACTTCATTAAATTAGATATAAAAAACAAACATCAAATACAATAATTACTCAGGCTTACCATTCGAGATGTTCTGAAAACTATCAAGTAAGGCAAGAATCGCTTCAGATTTTTCAACCCTCTTACGCATCAAGCAAGGTGAAAAACGAAAACGATGCCATCCGAAATCGGATTTTCAACTTTGACAAGTGACGTACTTCTCAACCAAAAACCCAATAAACAAGCCAGCTATGAATAACAGAAGACTCCTGATAGCAGCTGAATTTCATTTTGTCCACTCAGCGGAGAAAGACAGTTAAAAACATCACAAGTTGGCACAAAACTCTGTCAGCTTCAGCTGTCAAAGTAAACAAGTTTCAAGATGCTGCATAAATTTTCCGCGTGAACTCAACTGTCAAATTTTGACCAATCAGAGCATAAAAATTGGACGTAGAGCGTGACCAACGCGTGACCTTGGTGAGAAAAGTCAAAAGCAACTGGCATGTCTTCCCTGCCTGTAAAAACTGGCTGAATTTTAGCTTCCGAGGTCAGTTTGAAATCAAAATTTTAATTGTGCGGCACATATAAAACACAAAATATTTCAGATGAATTAAAAAAATTAAACTTGAGCCTGCGATCATTTGAAAACTAGTAACTTGTCAGCGGATAACTTCAAAAAGATACTCGACCTCAATGGGTCGACACCTGAGCCCGCGATACGGTCAGGTGATACTGGTCAGCAGATACCCTGTTTTGACAGCTGTCAATTGATCACAACATTGATGTACAATATGTGTGCAATATCAGTCTTCCTGTGCTACCATTCTAGCTAGAAAGTGTGAGATTAAACATTGGTTTTCCTGTGGTGCGGACGGACGGTCGGGCGGGCGGGCGGTCGGTGTACGGTCACGTGATTACCAAATTTTCTCGGATGGGTAGTTTACCACATTTCTTTACCCATGGTGCTCCGCTGCGCGCTTCGCGCGCGAGAGCTCCGCTATAAACTTATATTTTTAACGGATTTTTACCCTAAAAAGGTCACCTAGAATTTTCGGGAGCCTTTTTTCTGGCTGAAATTTTCGAAAAGGTAAGTTTTGATCCCTATAATTTTCGGATCACTAGACTTTCAGCTAGGAAATCCGAGCAGATGAAAAATTCTTAGGGGATAAAAATATGCCTATATCTACCGTTTAAATATTAAAATACGTTTAACAATACTATGTTTAAGTGGTTTTGAACTATATTCTCGTTGGGTGCCCCTGATATATGGCTTTCAGCATTTGCGAGGTCGGTTGCCTGGCGTGTCAGTAGCGTGCAGTTAGTCGCCACCCGAATGACTTCGCAAATGCTAAAAGCCATGCCAGAAAGAAACCTCTGCTCGTGCAGGGTAAAAAGATACCCGAATGGTCTCATATAAAACAGCCATCCTCACAGCATTCGCTTATAATCAAAGAGACTGAAATACGAAAATCATCACAGGTTTCGCGTATTTTCGATATTTACTTGATATATATGTTTGAATGATAGATCAATGCCGTCCAGTACTAGCTATCTTTTTTGGCGACACTGCTAGGGAAAATTATTATCATCAATTTAATATGTCATCCTCCTTATAATTCAAATCAAGATCAGCCGGTCTTAGACGTCATGCTAAGTAAATGGACGTGACCAACTTTTTCCTTTACTTGTCGTCAACTTTTCATTATATCCACACAAAAATTAGTTTCACACCATTTTCATCCATAAGAATTATTATGAACACTTTTTTTATAGTTTCCTTGTACGAGAAATTGTCGACCTGAATCTGAAGTTTGCCGTTCGCAGTGAACCTTGTAATGTTATTCTAAATAGACGGATTTAGAGTGAAGTTTACGGCAAACGTGAGCCTGTACCACGTGAGCAAGTCTTCTCTTAACTTGTGCTTTAATGTTCATTACTTCTAACCCCCAAATTAGAAGTTTCACGTTAGATTTGTGCATAACAATTCATTTGGACTATTCTAAGCTGCACGTTTTCTAATTTGAGAAATTTTCAACTTGAATCTGCCGTTTGCCGTTTGTGTCACTCTAAATCTCTTTATCTATTTTCTACTCGGAATGGCTTTCTAAGCTGCACGTTTTCTATTTTTGAGAAATTTCAACTTGAATCTGACCTTTGGCGTTTGCGTCACTCTAAATCTCTTTATTTATTTTCTACTCGGAATGGCTTTCTTAGCTGCCATTTTCTATTTTTGAGAAATTTCAACTTGAATCTGACCTTTGCCGTTTGTGTCACTCTAAATCTCTTTATCAGTGTTTTCTACTCGGAATGGCTTTCTAAGCTGTACGTTTTCTATTTTGAGAAATTTCAACTTAAATCTGACGTTTGCCGTTTGCGTCACTCTAAATCTCTTTTTCTATTTTCTACTCGGAATGGCTTTCGGAATCACTTTTATTTTATGTCAGCCTGGGGAAGGTATATAATTGGCTAAGTTATAAGGTTGTTGCATGGTCCCGGACCTCTTGTTGTGTACACTGTATGCCAAATATGTCAATCAAATAAGTAAGTAAGTATGTCTCTTATTGCGGTTGTTTAGAATATTGTGATTAGTTTCTTTTTAATTAGTTCTTTGTAATTAAAAATTAAAGTAATAAATGTCTTGAATAAAAAAAAATCAAATACATAGAAAAAAAAATCACACAATTGATTTACCCGAGGAAAATACTAAAACGAGTCATTTTTTAGTGCGATCTAAGCACTGTAACTGACAGTGATTTATCAAGTAGTAAGAAAGAATTTTTTGCGCAGGAACAACAACAATAACAACAACAACAGTTTATTCGATTGTCAAATGAGTTAGGTCTTATGTTACCCACAATTAACGGAGCTATTCTAGGTGGGCAACAATACAATAATTGTCTTTTATAAAGTCGGCAAAAGAAGGTAAGTAAAGAGAAAGCGAAAATAAAATGAAATAAGTAAATAAATAAATAAATAAATAAAAAGGTAGCACCTATAGATGTAAGGAAGGAAAACACTTTAACTGAATAAGGAGTTCAGGTAGAAACTGTTAATGGTACTCATATCAACATACACCTTCTTAGTCTCCAAAACCTTGATCAGTAATTTATGTAATTTACGCTTGAAAGGGTCTTTGCGCTGTTCACATAACGTAAGAGGAATTTTGTTCCAAATTCTTACACCACTTCTAGAAAAAGATAATAATAACTGACTGAGTCTAGATCTCTGGATATAAAAATTAACTGCGGCAGAAAATCTGGTATAATGAGAGTGGATCATGTTAGAACGGGCGAACAATTCAGAAATTTTAGAAGGAGCCCGGATATTTGAAATATCGTGCAATAGGGTAGCCGAATATTTAAAGTACAGCATATTCAGAGGCAAAACAGCAGACCTGACGAACATAGGTATGGCATGAGCTCTCCTGTCAGAAAAGTACATTAACCGTAGAGCTCGTTTTTGCAATATTAGAATTTTGTTCAGACTTGAGTTGGCAGCTTGTGCCCATGAAATCAGTCCATAGGAAATGTACGGTTCGATTAAGGAATGATAAATCTTTAAGAGATTACTGGTAGGCACAAAATGCCAGGAACCTACTGTTATTGCCCCCACTCGGAGTCTAATAAGTAGCTCACAACCTCATCCCAGGAAAAGCACAAGGCACGAGATTAAGTGGTCAGTGGTGGAACATCTTGTCTAGTAAACAGAACATCGGAGGTGTAAGGATATTTTTCCGCGACGCGTGATAATGTTAACTACACTATGGCACCCTCCTGATTATATTTAATTTCACGCCGGGATTCACTTCTCATCCGTAATGCTTTTATTCAGTTTGAAGTTCACATCTGGGGTGGTAAACCTTTAGGTAGACCTAAGCTGCCAGAAAATTTTTAATTCTTTATCGCTGGATTTCGATCGATTCACAGTTTTACGGAGTTCAAGAAAATGTGAAAAGTCCGAACCCAGTTGAAGGGGACTAGCTCCGGGTCGGCTTCACAGAAAAGACACACTTTGTTGGTTCAGCAAACTTTGTATTTCTTGTAAAGTTTCAGTGTTGTTACAAGTCAACTTAATCTCACACTAGCTTGTACTATCTCTCTCTGACAAAAGCCTGTTGTAGCGCCTTTTATCCTGACTGGACATGACAGGTGCCAATCCTAATCATTTGAAATTTAGTCTTACATCAGTAAAAACCTGATTGGCTGTAAGGAATATTATCATATTTTCCTTCGAGGTTATGACGCAGTCCGAAAATCAGCTTTAATTATAAAATTCACTTAAGTCCAGTTAATATCCAGTCAAAACAAAATAGTCAGAGAGATATAAGGATCACAAAGAATGTATTCGTATATATAAATCGCTGATTCACACTATCGTTACTTCAAAAAGTACAACTAATCAACTTTTGTACATTACACAAGTTGTCGTTTAAAGTCTTCTTGTAGGAATAATTAACAATACTAATTTGTCCCGCCTTTTCAATATATCAACTCAAAGTTGTTTACGAGTTTTGCAGTAAAACTAATTAGCGTACAAATATAATTACACGGATTATCCAACAAAAGAGTTCACTTGACAACCAGTCTCAAACAATTGCTAAGCAACTACACTTAATGAAGTATAACTAAATGATTTGATCAGGAGATCTCGATGGACAAGGTTCTGTCACTAGGACGCAAGCCAACTCAAATACCAAGATCTTGAAAACGTAGGAGAGTAATAAAAACAGTATGTTCCAAGCGAGACTTTGTTTTTCTGGAAAGGTTTTGTTTGGTCAAGGAAAAGTCA
>NC_133207.1:24101817-24194317 GCF_958299795.1 Porites lutea
GGCTTCCAAAACCGTGATATTACGTCATATTTTGTATGTCACGACTGGGCATATTTCTGGGCATGATGGCGGGCTTTTTTGGACCCTATAGCATCCCAAACACCGGCAGCGTGTATATGGTGAACGAATGGTGAACGAGGCTATTCTCTAGCAACCTCGTCCCCAGGGCTTTTCCTTTTCCCTTAAAAAATGGGTGGAGCGGGAAAAGGCCCTGGCATCGGCTGGTCACGTGCACAGCCTAAATATTCCTGAGAAGCTAATTTATATGCAACCGGCTGGTTTTGCGCTGACAGAAGTCGAACGGAGCAACAATGGAAAATAATAATATTGCGAACTGTATGTCCATATTTCCGCGTCTGTGCGATTCATGCAAAAGCTTAAGATCAAATGCTACAAGTTTATGAAAGGGCGTACCGGCTCTACGTTGTCACGTACAAAATATGTCAAATGCTTCAGAGTTGAGAAAAGCTGTTATCGAGTAGTACTTCGACTGAAATTCATCGTGACTGTGGAATTACTGTACGATCATCAAATGGAAAGTGATTTTGTCTAATGTCAAACAAACAAACTTTTCCCGCCCCATCCATTTTATTTTTTTCGGTCTCCAAAAAATATTTTTTCTGGCCCTTCCGGCCTCAGTTTGGTCTAAAAATAAGAGAGGGGGGGCGGACCCCCCGAGCCCCTTCCCTGGATCTGCCACTGTAATCGGAGCTTAGGAGAGTGCGTTCGATATGTCTGATAGGCGTACTGGTAGCAGTTGAGAGAGAAGGGTGGATGATTCTTGCGATAGATAAATTATGATCATGCTTATTTTGAACTGAAGGACTCGCAGATATAGATTTTTATTTTCTTCGACTCGACTTTTCCAATGGCCAAACGGAAATGTCTCACTCATTTTGGAATCTTCACATCTGCTCGTTATCTCACGCTGTTACATTTAAAACCTTTTACTGTCACTTCATTAGCACTCGCCTTATTGCAGATGGAAGGTAGCGTCTAAATAATAGTAATAACAATAATAATAATTAGACAGTATTTTTTAAAAATAATAACGATAATAATTTGATTGCTAACACCGCTAACTACTAAAATTCTTATGATCAAGGATCATTACCTAAAGTTTAATGGATCCCCCAGTCAGATTGTGATTGCCATTTAAATGAAGTCTTTCAGCAACTGTTAGGCTATCCAAACAGTTAATAAAACTAAAGTCAGTACGAAACTGTCAAGTCAATGCAAATAGTTGATGAAGAGATCCGTCTTAAGAAAAAGCATGTATGAGTATAAAAGTTGCCGACGAAAGGCGCCGACACCTTTCCGTGTATGCATCGGGCCCTTCTTCCAGTGATCCGCAAAAATAAGTTCTCGTAAAAGTTTACTCCAGAGTAAACATTTTCCAACTTAAATTCGCTGTACAAAAAACAGTACTAAGAGATCATGGGTGTTCAATTACAACGTGCGTCTTTCATTCAGAAACAAAACGGTATGCAATCAATTTCTTATGGTTTAATCATAACTGGGGTACGCATACCGTACCGTAGTATTGTTTGAAAATATGTATTTCTATTACACCTACTTAAGAAAAACGAAAATAGTATCAATGCTGTGTACTACTTGGCACTTCCCAAAAATCGGAAAAATTACTTTCCAGCAAGAAAAAACAATCTGTCCTTTTGTGACGATAGGTTTTGCCCTCCCAGCAACAAATCGGGAAATTAAGCGTAAAGAGAACTCGAGCGACTTCGGCGTAAGGACAACCAGGGGGAAAACTAACTCGCAACTCGCTTGGCAAGCGGGAAAGGAACTCGTCACTATTCCAAGGTACCGGATCTGCTACAACTGGAAACAGTACAGGACTCAAGCTTGGACTTCAACAGTTTAATCTTCGGCTCGTTAACGTAACTTGTACAATCAATTAAATCGGCAATGTAAAATCGAAAAACAGGAATAATCAGTACTCTATTTATACCAACCGATCAACCCACTACAACATCACAAAACAAAAGGAAAGAAGGCTGAATAATATCAGCTGAACAGCGAAAACAAATCTGGATAAATTCAGTTTAAATCTTCATATGTTAAACTAAATAGCTCAAAATTAAATGTCAGTCAAGCAACTGAATTTAGGAAGTTTACAAAGAAAGCTGTGTAAAATAATTCGAGTTTGCTTTGCTCAGGATCCCTCAAAATGTCAAAACTAAAAACTACGAACGGTTGGTATTTGAACAGACGAAAGGTCTAGTTATTCAGTGACTAAGCTGTATATCTATTTCTAGAAAATTCAATTTTGGAGGTACATATAATATGCCTACAGAAATTTCCCAAGGCACACCCTTCCAGTAATTATATACATGAGTAAACAATCGCGGTTACAATGTTTGCACAGAGAATAAAGATTCCTGTTGGCACAGACTAGAACAAAAACTTATTCAAAACAGTTGAAATCCTATTTTATAATTTTGTAGTCCACGTGCCATGAAATAAATTGAAAACCCAATGAAATCTACATTTTCCCCCTAACACTTTAATCGCAAAAATTAGTTCCCGCAAAACACAAAACATCTCCAAGGCGCAAAAATAAACTCCCGCAAAAATTTCATGCCAGTCATGGTGTTCGAGTGTGTATAGAAGAATGCCTGAGCGCCGATGCCGTCTTAAAAATATGACCGAGTGCATAGCGGGAGGAAATAATTTTTAAAAAACCCAAGCAGCGAAGGCACTTTTCCATTGTTTCTTAAGACTTGTCCTATATACACTTATTTAAATAACTAAGTCATAATTGACACTACAGCTGCTCCCGCTCTGTATATTGTCGGTCAATAGTATTCTTGCTCGTTGTGTAGCTCTTTGAAATATAAATACCGAGTCATAATGAAGATTTTCACACATATTCCATACAATCAGTGAGAGATAAATACAGGAAACGCAAGGTTCCATGCAGTTTCAGTTCGATTTACACAGCTTTGATCAAAATATTCGCAGTTTCGAGAAGAGTTTATTCTAAATCATAAGAAAAGACTTAATTAGATGGTGAATTTTTAGCTATTTCTCTTTCAGTTTTTACATTCAGTTTATTTTATTTGCCGGAAAGTAAGCCTTAGGAATTAAAAGGAAGCGTCCGTTTCATCATTTCACGCGCGCGCATTCTAGTCTTATTTTAAACTTTACAGCGGAAGGACATCTGTGAGCAGGGAATAAATCAGCACAGAATTTGATTGCGGGCGAATATCTGTAATCGTCCGTCGTTCTGCTAGTGATAAGCTAGCCGTTGTTCACTCAGTCTTGCTTGTTTGGGGCTGAGTCTTATTCCGGTCAAAGAGAGAGAAAGAGTGTCTGGTAAGGTTTCCAATCAAAGATTTGTGAACTCATGCCTGGCAAACTCTCCAAGTGTTTATATAGAACACAGTTATACGCACCTTATAACTTCATCTGCGCTTAACGAGTGTCCTATGGTCCATAACTTTCAAAACAACTGCTCCACAGAATGCCACTGATAACACGTAACGCAAAAGAGTATCCAAGTATGACTGCACAATAAATGTCACAAAATCTACCCAGCGGTCCCTGCGGGATTTTCTGTCTTTACGTCATCCTAAACCATTTCGTACTTGCGGGCGCAAACAACAGAAACGTCATCATTACCTACCGATTCCTCCGGCTTTGTTCAAATTATTGTTATTCAAATTTAAACATTATACTAAATAATTAATAGTTTAAGATTCACCCTTTCCCACCACCCGAGCGGCCGAGCCTGTTCACTGGTTATTTAAAATAGATGGAGACTGTATATGGACTATGCTGTAATATATTAGTTTATTCACTGACACTAGTAGTGTCAGTAGAGACTGTAGTACAGGGTGTTGTAGACTGTATAGACTCTATGCCGTAATATATTTAGCGTGCGCAGATCTCAGTCTCTTATTTTCAACGGTCGCCTGTAGCGCGACATGGGCGCGTCCCGCAGAAAGGTCACGCGTCACCTATGGTAAGTCAATTACTTTACACTCTTTCCTCGTAACATACACAAAAATTCAAGGGCCTCGATTCCAGAGAAATTACATCATTGCCAGAGATAAAAAATTGATTTACATAACACGTTATTTCAATCATCGCCGAAAATCAACCGTACGCTCCTCACAAGACCCATTTGCATACAATGAAAGTTTACAACACCCGACCATCGCAGTTTTGCTAATGAAGATTCCTTTTTTTTCTACTACTTAGTAGTGTTCACATACGACGGAAAACGCGTTGCAGATTATGAGTCTGGCAGCTTACGCAAGCGAAACTAAATAGCGTTAATTTCTTTCATTCAAAAATTTAACAGTCCTTTCCGTATAATTATTTCCGTCACTTCACAATGCTGTTGTTTTCCTTCATCTTAAGGTTTGCTATACACCTAAGTAAAGCACAACCTCGTTCCCAGGGCTTTTCCCTTAACACTATTGATATTTTACCCACAATTCAGTCTTGAAATTCAACTGGTCAAGAGAGAATTGTTTTAGATACCTCGATAAACTCGAGTTTATTACTAACATAATAAAGGAAGGTCAAGCTTTTATGTTAAGATCAGAAGCCTCTCTGAAAAGGATTTCCATTACAGTATCTTGAACATTAAGTTAAAATCTGCTACCTTCGCCTTTTAATTTCTTCATCTCTTTAGGCCCAAGATTGTCTTGAATTCTGGATTCCACACCGTGGATTCCGGATTTCAAGAACTGGATTCCGGATTCTTTGTCTGTGGAATTTGGCCGTTTCTATTTCAATCGTTAAATGCGATCCTGGATTACTTATTAATAGGCTGTATTCCGGAGTCCAAAGCCCAGTCTTCCTGATCCACAACTCAAATTTTCCGACTTCCGGATTCCCAAGCCGGCAGAAATTTCTCGGATTCGGGAATCCAGCTTCTTTAATATGGAGCGATCTCTTTCACCACTCTAAGAGGTGATATACATGAGTACCGTGCAACGACAGCGGCGCTTTTAGTAATCGATCTGATATCGGTACAACAAGTTAAGGCAGTAAGCAGTTTACCAACCCTTTTAAAGATCCTAAACGTTTAGTGCACTTTGCCTATAGATAATCCTAGTTACAGGTCTCTTCTTTTTGGGAAAAAATGCATACGCCGTTAATAAATCAATACGCTAAATTCCCTTGTTTATACTACCAAATGAGAAATTTCTGCAATTTGATTGGCTTAGAGCAGTGATATTCTTCAGCTTAATTTGAAATGCCTACATGTGAAAATTATAAAACTTTTGCGAGTAGCAGTATGAAAACATGCATAATAGCATGATTTGTACGTGTTATTTGGCATAAATACCACTCGTGATATTTCAAAATTGTCTCAAATTTCACTCGCCTAACGGCTAGTTAAATTACGTATAACGTGGTATTTATACCAAACATCACTAAAAATCATGCTATTACCTATACTAATTGAGTCCTTTTGCTTCGTTTTCTGGAATTTTCCTTTCCTTTCGCTTTCTCCAGCGATTTTGGCGTAATCGAAAAAGCTATTTGTTGAGCATGCGCTTGCTGCACGTTGCTCGGATACAGTTTCTAACCCAGGCCTAATAACCTTGAAACAATACCCATTAACTGCACTGAAGCACACGTACCAACTCCGCGGTAAATAACCTTGTACTTGTTACAACGGCCTAACTTATGACCATCGATTTATTGATGAAAGGATGCTTGGTCTAGAAAAACCTGTTTTGCGAGAGAAAACAAGCTGACCGCAAAGCTCGTTCGTTACTATGGAAAAGGGGTCTCCTGGTGTAAGCAATAAAATCGAGCCTCAATAGCTTATGATGTACTAGTCCCGAGAAGTTGAGGCTGCGGCGACTTTAAAGACTTGATGCGATTCATACAAAGCCTCTTTTTCTCTTCCTCGATTAAGAAGAAGACAAAACAAGGTTCTAGCTGATGCTCGCAGGCCGTGCTCGGCCCCTAGAAGGCTCCTTAAAAAAATGTGTTTTGGTTTTTGACAGCCTACCAACACATATATCTTCAAATGCCGTATAACAACACCACGACTTAGATTATAAACGCGATTTTGTTTTAAGTGGCAGTGAATAACCGAAAAGTTTTTGCTACATAAAAGGAAACAACAGTCGCTGTAACTTTGAGACCGAACTGAAAGTAACTTCTGTTCGTGTGATGGTTTCTTTGTACAGTGAGTTATGTTAATTCGTCTTCGATAAAATACTAGAGGTTTCTAATGGTGGGCTCCTAGATGAAGATGAAGTGCTTTGGGCAGATGGTCTAGTTGTATGATAAAGTATCAAATTTCTTGGTCACCCAAGAAACCGCTAAGTATTCGGTAATGCCGCTGAGCTGTGAGCGAACCGTGAATAACAGTAGGCCTTTGCCGATTGTGCTCGTAAAATGCTGGAAAGTTGCTCACTGGAATGCCAAAAAGTTGCTACCTAAATTTCAAAAGTTGCGACCTAAATTTCTTGATGTTTTTATCTAAACGTTAATTAAAAGCTTTGTTTTTCGTTCTTCACAATAATTACAAACATCGGTCAAGAAAAAAAAAGATTAAAAAAACATTAAAAAACTAAAATTGAGTTTTTCTATGAAATCATGGACTTTTTCGTGCTTGATATGTGCTCTAAACCTATATTTTGCTCAAAAGTTGCTCAGAAAGGCAAAATTTGCTCGAGGTTGCCATTATTTCTAGAACCGCCAAAATTTGCTCAAAAGTTGACGGGCGCAATCGAGAATGGCCTAAATACCAGTCGTGAGAAGCCTTTTGGAAAACTTAACGCTTAGAAAACAAGGATTTAAAGCCGCAACGGCATGTTTCTAAAATCTCTGAGCATCCATTGTCATCTATGTCCGTGCATCCATTCTCATCTGTCTTTACTGATTTGTGCATGTTTGCGTATATTTGTTTATAAGCAGAGCAAGGGTTGTTTAAATCTACTTCCTCTTGTCCTATTAAGCTTTTGCAAAACCAGCCGTGTGGAAATGAGGAACTAAATTTAAAATATGAACGGTGTAAATATGAGTCAGAAAATCTTAAAATTTGAAATCTTGATCAACACTTGAATTGAAACACGAAACGCAGAGGATAAGGAGGTGAGTTATCCAGAAATAATCTTCTTTTCGGCGATCACCTTCACGACTCTATACTGCTAGGGTAGAAATTAATTATAGTAGAACTTATACTTACCATTTATAGAGACTGGTCAAAAGCCACTATTTGTGAGTGACTCGTTAAAAACAAAACGCTTAATAAATTTTTAAAGCATCAATAGTATGTTTTTCTGTGAGGAACCCAAGGAATATGATAATATTTATTTTTTATCTTCCTACGTACATCCTGCCGGTATCTTTCAACTTTATTAAATCGTGCATTATTGCATATCTTTTTGAGTACGAAGGAGGGGTGTTGACTTTCCTTTATAAAATCCTGTCCGTTCGAATCGCTGAACAAGCAATGCAAAAATAAAGTAACCAAATGAACGGTGTAACGGGCTGAAATTCGCCATGTAATCACCCCCTTAGGTTGAGTAATATTTTGCGATCACATCATGTCAGTCATTCAAAGTTTTAAGCGAAGGAACATTAAATTGTGAAAACTCGGCAAGCGCGTACCCAAAATTTTGAGAACAAACACAGTAATCGAGCGGTAAAAAATTAACAACAACAACAACAACAACAAAACACGCGATTTAGCCGGCCAGGCGAGCGTTGCGATGGTCAGTTAGTTTGTATTGTTGAGTAACACGAAAGCGAGGTGTAACGTCTACAGTTAAATTTGGAAAATTTCTGTTTTTCTTGCTGCACCTCTGAAAGCTCTTTCACTTTAACTTACCCCCCAAAAAACATTTTAGCGATAAAAAGTCGAGGTCGTAATATTGGTTTCGCATGCGTGGTTGGAAAATGTTTGTTCCCGGTAACCCGTATAGGGCGTTTCTTATGAGAAATTAAAATTCCAACCAAGTTATTGAACGAAATCTCGGTTTCTCTAAGATTTGGCCGAAAACAGGGGAAATTATTACTATCCTGAAAAGACTACTTTTTTCGGACTTCAGGTATATAAAAGGATGAGGATTTCTCGAGTTGAAGCATACGAAAAGAGAGGGGAAATCTGTAGTTAACTATTCAAAATTATGACCTTTTGATCAAACTATTTTGAACGGCCTTCCCTTATCACTTTATCATCTAAATTCATCAAACGCAACATAAATGAAACCTCGTCCCCAGGGCGAGTTTCCCAGCGCCCTGGGGTCGAAGTTGACATAAATGATGTTCTTGCATTAACTTTATTCCAAGGCTAACCGTTAAGAAAATGAATCCTGGTGTTGTTAAGGTATCATCCAGGGTAAAAAAATCATCATTCTTCGAAATTTGCTATTTTAAGATGATAAAATAGTCAGAGCTCATCAAGGGATTTCTTTCAAAAAAAAAATTCCAGGGAAAATATGTTTTTCTCTCTGCAGACGTATGGAGTGCAAAAGTTTTTTCCATGCTAATTATTTTAATTGATCGTTAACAAGTCCTGTCATACTTGATTAGCTTGCATGTCAACATGTCACGATACAATTATACATTTGATACTCATGCCGCTGTTGAGCCAAGCTAATCACCCAATTTAACAGAAATCGTGTTCTACAAGCATAGTGCTCACTGTTTGCCTCCAAAGAAGGAAAAAAGAGCTTGTAAACTTATATATAACTGCATAAATTATGTAGTGGCACAAAGAAGCCAGTCAATTGATTGATAAAAAACCTTAATGCTATGGTATTCTGAAAAAAAAAAAAAAAAAAAAAAAAAAATATATATATATATATATATATATATATCTAGCCGAATTTTTGAAAACATACCTCAAAATGGACCAGAATGTTCGCACAGAAAGCTGGCGATCGCCAGCTTTCTGGTCACTGCGGTGCGAAAAAACATAGGGGGCTTGCTGTCCTGGTTGGTCTCATTGACAAGTTCAGTCCCTGAGCTAACTCGCCATGGGTTGGAAAGGGGCCTCCATGTCAATCCCTAGGGGGGTAGGGTGCTGAAAAAGCGTTGTACCTTCCGTTAGTCCTGGTCTGGGAGAGTCAGTGCACTGCTCATGTCTGCCTTTGGTTTGTCATGTCAAATTCTTGTAACGTTTGAGGCCCATTGGCCAATGAAAGCATTCCCCTTAAGCACGTGCTAGGCTGGGGGGGTGGAGGAAGTCAGGGGGGGTGATTTAACCTTGAATTTCTCTGCTTAGAACTTGCTTAAGTCTCAAGCGTCCTCCGTCATTCAGGGCCTTTAAGCAGCTAGAGTGTATGGACAAGTCCAGAGTGTCTTTTTGATGGACTGGAATGTTTCTTTTGCTAATCAGGAACCAAGAAGAGAGTCAACTTAAGAGAACCATGGGTAAGAGCTGAGTGTCTTGGCCATATTTACTTTAGTTGAGTCAGTTTAAGGTGTGTGGGCTGCTGGTGTCCGATGGTACGGTTTTCATAAATCCGGCTAGATATATATATATATATATATATATATATATATATGTTGCATAAAAAAACGGTCCTTGTAAAAAAGCGTCATTTTTATGTAAAAAAGCTGCTTTTTTACAAATTGAGCGGTTGTAAAAATACTGCTTTTTTACAAAAATATATTTTTGTAAAAAAGCAGCTTTTTTACGTAAAAGCTGCTTTTTTACAAGTTACCTGGTTGTAAAAATACTGCTTTTTAACAAAAATATATTTTTGTAAAAAAAGCAGCTTCTTTATATAAAAAAGCTGCTTTTTTACAAATTAGCCGCTTGTAAAAATACTGCTTTTTTTATGTAAAAAAGCTGCTTTTTTACAAAATATATTTTTGTAAAAAAGCTGCTTTTTTATGTAAAAAATCTGTTTTGTTACAAAAGATATTTTTGTAAGAAAGCTGCCTTTTTATGTAAAAATCGTGCTATTTTACACGTATAGACCATTTGACAAACTCATTTATCGAAGACAGGCTGTTTTCTATAGCATGGTTCGAAATTTATTGAACTGTAGTTTTCGTGCGCTTCGCAAACCGTACATTTTAAGATATCCGGCTAGTCACGTTCACGTTCCCGTGTCCCCTTTAAATTTCCTTGTTAACTCGCTGACAGCGTTAAAAATTTACGTTCTTTTTATTCTTTTTATTCTTTCTTCTTGTTTCCTTTGTCATTCAATTTTCCAGGACCTTCTAATTGTTGGATGCGAAGAAGGAACAGGCAGTAATTTCATTTGTTATACTTATCGGCTGAGGTCACGCACGGCAGTAACTGCATGTTAGGCAATAATAGAATAGCTGGGTTATCCACTGTCTTATTTATAAGCAATGCCTGTCACAATCTCTTGCAGACCCTTGCAGCAAGCAAAGCCTTCTATTCTCTCCCTCATTGCTACTTTTGTTCAAGCCAAAAACTGTACAGAATATTATTCTGTATTATTTATCTATTCTCCCAAGATTATCAGCTGCAATAATCGGTTTAACTGTCAACAAAATACTTGGCCATAATGCTTTGATGCTCTTAGCAGTGGACAAATAAGCATAAAATCTTCAGCAAGAATCAACGCCAGCAATTGTTAGGCAATTTCCTGTATTATGTATGTGGCGCTAAACCTCTATCACGGAATTCATGCTATGTTAAAATCCATGTTGATGCATGCAAGAGTGTCATGTCTGCGTTACAACTTTAAGCTTTCAACATGATGAAGGAACATGTTCAGTCGGCTAATCAAGCTAAAGGAAACGCTAGCCTATAGCTACAAGCGTACATACACTCGCTTGTTATAGTCTAATTTTTGCAATACACAGAGCAACTTGTAAGGCCATAAAAACAGCAGCCGATTTGTTTATAAGAATTAGGGACAATATAAATGCGGTCTGTAACGTACGCCAATGCGTGTTTCATTTTAGAGATCGAGAAAAAAGGCAGAAAACACTTGTAAAGACTGAACAACTTTAATATGAATACAAGCTGAATTCGCCAGCAACATTTAGTGTATGACCGTTTTTTTACAAAATATATTTTTGTAAAAAAGCTGTCCTTTTACAAATATATATCAGTGTAAAAAAACAGCTTTCTTACCGTACCGTTTTTTTACACAACATATATATATATATATATATATATATACATCGAGCTTTAAAATACTCTCCTTGCCGCCATATTTAAAACACTACAAGTTACAATTACAAAGCGATTGAGTGTTAAACCGACATTCAAAGGACGCAGCGTCATAACGTATTTAAATCATGCTTCCACCAAAGACCAAAGACGAGATAAATATAATATGGTGGTGTGAGAGAGGAAAAATATGGTGTTGGAAATTCGCAGCTATCAGAGATCTGCTACTACGTTTTAGAGGACGATTACTCTTTTCATACTTTTAGTCAGGGATGCATTGAACTTGTTTTAATTTTTCTTAAGGCTCGTGTAATTTTTGTGAATGATATGACAAGAAGGAAAGGTTCGTGATACCGATCGAAACCGTCCCGAATAAGCTAATTTCGGTAGTTGATTTCCTCGAATGTAGTCTTAGCAGTCCTGTGGATAGGTTTCTGGAATCACTAGCTGTTAAATAAAGGTAATTCGAATGTACCATTCTTTATTGAATAATAGAGCACTCCTTCTTTGGAAATTTTTATCGTTTTTTTGTGTTGGAACTAGATTCTCGTTTTAGGCTTGCGCGAGCTAGTTGCATGCAAGTGCTTAGTTGCTTTATCAAGCCATTAAAATAAAAAGTAACTCACGTTCCTAATATTTCTTTAGTTTACAGATCCCTAGAGAAGACGGTGATCCTTACTATGAAGGTGCTCTGGTACTTCTTTTGTTAATCATAAAATGGCGCAATTTCCATTTATGTAAGATAGAATTGTCATTGATTGAAAGGATTCGTAATTTACTCTTTACATGTACTTTGCATAGATCTTTATATTTAAGAATGAGCTATTTGCTACAAAATTCTTTTGTACTAAATTATATTTATGCCTCTGGTGGTGTTGAAATACTACACTTTCGTTTTATAAATGAAAAAATTTTGCAGCCTTGAAATTGAGTCCATTTGTGCCTACCTTTCAACCGTAAAGCGGCAGATGCCAGTAGAGGTGGTTGTATGATCTGCGTGCTGACCAAACCATAACTAAAGATACATCTCTAAGAATAGCCTCTTACCCATAATTGGCAACTATTACTTTTGGATGGGGATTTTTAAAGTTGTCTTTGCTGCTATTGATGTACTGTCAATAAAATTCACAATTTTTTTGTGACTAAGTAAAACATGAGAAGAGGAAGTGGTAAGTTCTCCGCATGACCCAAGACATTTATTATGCATACACGTTTCGATCGACTCTGTGCGTATTAAACCATTTAAGGGAAAAAGTATGAAATTGCTGCATGCATAATAAATGTATGGGGTCACACCGAAATCTTACCGAGGCAGTTCACAGAAGAATGAAAAAAATTACTTGCTTTTTTTACAAACTGTTTTGAGAATTTTATATCTTCTAAACTCTACAGTTTACCATAAACTTCTGCTTAGAAGCTCTGGGCACATACATCTTTGTAAGGGGTAATGTATAAACAGAATGGCTTAATCGGAATAGAAAATTAAAGCACTTTGAAATAAGCTATAGCAGTGGCTGATAAAAATACATTTTGTATTCACTGGTCTTTGATTTATAAGCTCAAAAATGTCACAATAAATTCAATTCAATTCATTACATTTGGAACAGACACAAGAAGGGGATTTGCATCTGGGGGAGCTCACAATCAGATCAGTCAGTTGTAAGCGTGGTTTACGGCATGTTACGACATATACAGTGAACATCTTGCCACCACTCCTAAGATAACTAGCCTCTAATCTTATTTAATAGCAAACTCAATGATAACCCCAATTCCTCTTAATACCATACACAGGATCAAAATTTCATACCAACCTAAGAGAAAACCGAATTATTCAAAATTGTTTGCGAACGTGGGAATTGAAATAAGCTAAATCGGCTTTGTTGTTAAAACAACCAGGCAAATTATTCAGAGAAAACGAAAACTTAAATGCCTCGCAGCCGCAATGTTCCAACACTTACACAGCTGCAAGGCATTTAAGTTTTTGTGTTCTCTGAATAATTTCCATCTTGTATTTCACGTTTGATAATGGTCTTGAAATATGAATCGATTAATAGAGCGGTTTTCATTTGAGTGTCGAAAAGTAATTGGTTTTGCACTTTCTACACGATGCGATTGGCTTAAAAGATTCGCGCCACCTTTTCATCCAATCAGAAGTAAAACCAAAGCCAATTGTGACGCGCTCGCACGATTTTCCGGCGCTTTGCGTCAGCCACATGTAATTACTTCGAGTTTTGATTGGTTCAGTGTATTGTCTGTGTCCTATGTGATTGGCCAGAGTAATTACTTTGGTTTTGGTTTTAAGACACTCAAACGAAAACCACTCTATCACGTATATTTATTTTGTGTCAATTCATATTTTAATTTAGGAAGATGTTTTTCGGAGTTGTTTTTGTATTATATTTACATTACTTAGTCAGATTCGGTTGTTTTATGCTGAAAAGTGGATTTTCCTCAAAAAGCTGAGTACTTTTCTTAAGGGACCGACCATTAGAAAACTTATTGGGGGGGGGGGGGGGGGGGAAGGTCGAAGTACAAAAAAAATATTCGCGCAAGGGAAAATTAAATGAAAAAAAAAACACGCAAGCCAATTAACTCTAAAAAATATTCATGCTACGGCCTAAAAAAAATTCTTACAAGGAATTTGATAACGAAAAAAATTCCTGCGGCTCGAAAATTCCCCACCGCCCCCCCCCCCCCCCCCCCCAAAAAAAAACGTTTCTAATTCCGTCCCTAACTCATTGGCTCTTGGAGATTATGCGGAAAAACACGTTTTGAAGCTAGTCGAGCGGTTTTCTGGTCACTGTCGTGCTATAAAGAGCTAAAACTTACCACAAAGCTGGTCGTAAACTTCGCGACCTTCTGATCCAGATGCAAATATTAGCTTGCGAAGTTCGGGCATGCGCAGAAAGCAAATTTTTGGGGTTTTAAAAGTGACGCAGCAGTCTTAACTTTTCCTTTTCGCTTTCTCTCCTCCCTTCTTTTTTCGCTTTTCTTGCCTCATTTTTTTCTGTTTTCCTGGGCATTTAGTAGGCTTCATTTTGGTGGGAAATGTTTTGAGAAAAACTTTTAGAATGTTAGGATTAAATGAAAGGAAAGGTATGGTGGGTAGCGGAACAAGATTTTCATGGCAATTTTCGTGTCACTGTTATATTAGCCTGTACACAGACGTTGTTTTATTTTTCTTTTCGTTCTCTTGGAAAACATCGGCGTGCGCGAAAGCGAGGCGAGCACGCAAGCGAGAGCGAGAGCGAGCGCGAGCGCGAAGCACGAGAAAGAAAAATAACCTCCCCCACCCCTACCCCTTTGCGCTGGCGGTCAATAAATCCCCCGCGGTTTACTTTTTATCACGCGCGCTCGACTGACTTTGAAGACAAATAAGAGGAGGGTCTGTGAACAGGCTATTGTTACATGGTTTTTTGCCTTTTTCTCTGGTGTCCTTGACTGAACTGTGCTCATTCTGGCATGGTTTGAAAGATCTCTTCACTCTGCACAAGTTAGCGGACAAAGTTATCCTTGATTACTCCAACTGATGACGTCACAAGCGGTAGAAAGGACGCGGATCCGCACCGGCGGTTACAATTTTCAAACAGTTTTTTCTGATATGGGGAGTTGGTTGCACATCGCCTTTGACTGTTAAACAGAATCTTAAATTCTCGTCATTGGTTACATGTCTCTGCCTTAAGTCAGTGCTTAACCTAGTAAAGCCTTCAAATGGTTTCACTTCTGAACAGTCTATAGCACAGGTTAAAGAGGGTCTCAATGGGGTGCTGGCTTTTACGGTTATCGGCTAAAATTTTGGCTCTTTTACGGATATCGGGTAATTTTTTTCAGTTACGGTTAACGAAAAAGTTAAAAATTAATTTCTTTTGTTTCACAAAGTTAAATATTAATTAACCCGTATTTTTTTGTATCTTTAAATCAAAATAAAGATCTTCGGATCATCTCGGGATGAAATAAGCTATTCTTTTGAAAAATTTTAACATTTGGTAGATCATACTTTTTATAAAGTATTCCACTTCTAATATTATTTTACACATAGAAATAACAGAAATTGCTGTTTTCACACTAGACGGGTTATCGGTTTGATGGTTCGCGTCAGATAGATAATACGTCTTAATTTGAAAATGGAATAGTTTTAATTTTGAATGAACAATCCCCCCTGACTTTTAAAGACGAGATTATCCGTTCCAGATAGCCTGTCTACAGCCGCCCCCTCCCCTCAGAAAAAATCGGAGAAGGGGTGTCTGTGGGGAGGGCGCGACTGTACACAGGCTAGTCTCAGACGGATGATCCATTTTTAGCTTTAATGTGAAAACGGCCAATAACAAAATTCCCGTGTCCAGTGTTTTTAATGATAGCGAAGGACTGTACGGAACGACTGTCTGGCGTTGCCTTGTCCGTAGGCCGCATTATTCCGCGCGGCTAATGCGTTTCGGGTCACGTGGTCCGAGCGAGTTCTCCACCGAAATGCCTTGACCAAGATTACGTATGTATGTATGTATGTATGTATGTAAATCTTTATTTAAACACGGGAAATCATCAGTTAAGCTTAAGTTAAAAACTAAAACTAATTACAACTGCTTTACATGATTGCCGTGTGGGAATCCGATATATCAGCTACCTTCTTGATATTTCGCTTAAAATGCTCAACGGATGCAGCGTTTTTTAAGTTTTTGGGTAAGTTATTCCATAACATGGCCCCGCTGTAAGAGAAGCTTCGTTTCAAATAATTGGTGTTTGGTTTGGACAGGGTCAGCCTTCCCTCAGAGTTTCTTAAGTTGTAAGCAGAGTGACGCTGAGAGAAAAGACTTTGTAGATATTTTGGAGCAAGGTCATGTATGGTTTTATACATCATTAAGGCTTTTTGTTTCTTTCGTCGAAGAGATGGCCTCTCCCAGCTGAGGGTGGAGAGAAGGTGGTTTGAGCTCGCATCAAAGGGTGATTTAGTAATAACTCTGGCTGCACGATTCTGTAATTTTTGGAGCTTATCACTCAAGTAACCACTCAAACAGTCCCAGACGGGGCTGCAGTAATCAAAATGAGGCATAATTAAAGCGTTATAAATTTGAATTGCAGTTTCTTTGGATATAAAGGGCCGCACACGTTTTAGGGCGCCTATAGCTGAAGAGACTTTCTTGCAAATCTCTTCAACGTGTTTACCCCAAG
Organism: Porites lutea; assembly: GCF_958299795.1. NCBI lineage: Eukaryota > Metazoa > Cnidaria > Anthozoa > Scleractinia > Poritidae > Porites > Porites lutea. The sequence goes on from NC_133207.1 coordinate 24,118,085, forward strand.
AGAGTTGAGCATCTATGGTAAGACCCAAGGATTTGGTATGATCGACTCTCTTGATAATTTGGTCATCAATTTTGATTTCTACATCGTCACATTGGGCAGATAGTCTTTGTCTTGATCCAATAATCATTAGCTCTGTTTTAGCAACATTTAGACTGAGCTTGTTAGCTTTCAGCCAACAGCTAAGGTTATTTAATTCAGGGGTTAGAGCTAGCTTAAGCTCTGTTAACGTCTTAGCAGATAACGTAAGGTTGGTGTCATCGGCAAACATTCTTGGTACGGCGCCCCGCAGGGAGTTGGGAAGATCATTAATGTAAATTAAAAATAGCAAAGGACCCAATATGCTACCCTGCGGCACGCCGCAACTGAGGGTACGAGCAGATGATAGTTTGCCACTGACATTACATCTTTGGGTTCGGCCACTTAAGTACGACGAGAACCATTTTATAGCTGCCTGATCGACACCCAAGTATGACATCTTACGCAAGATGATCTCATGATCAATGGTGTCGAATGCCTTAGTAAGGTCAATAAAGACAACGCCATTTAGAAGGCCATTGTCGATGTTTACTGACCAAGCATTTGTTGCCTCAAGCAAAGCCGTGAGCGTACTATGTAGAGAACGGAACCCTGATTGGCAACCTAGTAGCAATTTATTATCATCTAGATAATGGAAAAGTTGATTATAAACAATTCTTTCAAAAACTTTCGAAATTATAGGGATTACAGATATTGGCCTGTAGTTGTTAGGGTCCGATTTAATGCCCTTTTTAAAAAGTGGAGTCACTTTGGCTGTTTTCCAATCGTTTGGATATATCCCAGTGAGAATAGACTTTGAGAATATTGAGGTAAGAGAGGGTGCGACGATATTAGCAGCCATTTTCAACAATTTACTCGGAATCATATCAAGACCGGTGGCTTTCTTTTCATCAATTTTAGACAAAACGTTAGAAACAATATCAACACTCGGAATTTGCAGAGAAAACGAATGATCAGTGGGCTTTAAATAAGACTCAGGATTAACATCGACAACAGGCTAGGAATATCTTGCGCAACGTTTGTAAAGTGATCGTTAATAGTTTCCGCAATGTCCAAAGGGTTACTTGCTATTTTATCATCTACCTTGATCTCCAAAATATTCGTTGACTTACCACTGTTACGTGAAGTTAGCTCGTTGATAACATTCCATGTTTTGCGCAAATTACCTTTGTTGGCTTCCAGGTTGTCAGAAACATAGAGTTTTTTGCGAGTTTAATTGCGTTATTTGCCTGATTTCTTGCACACCTAAATTGATCCCATATAGCCGGGTTATTGGAGGAGATTGCCTTCTTTTTAAGGAAATCTCGTTTTCGGATTTTGTTCAGTAACTCTCTAGTAATCCATGGAGATCGTTTTTTCCGAATTCTTTTGGATTTAAGTGGTGCGTGTTTATCGACGCAGCCAAGAAACATTTCTTTCCATACATGCCACATTTCATTGGGATCAGAATACAAATCAACATTGGCCCAAGGTAGTTGATTGAGGTCACTTAAGAATTTTCCTCTGTTAAAGTGTTTAAATTGCCGTGTTTCAATCACGCGAGGGCCAATACGGCAGTATTGAGTCTTACGTGAGAAAAAAACAAGAGAATGATCACTTATGCCAAGGTGAGTGACACCGGAATTTGTAATCTTCTCTGGGGAGTTCGTTATACATAAACACTTTCGCTATGGAAAAAAATTAGTTCCCCGAGAGAGCGCCGGAAATGGAGCCTACATGTTCTTAGTTAACACCTAAAAGGCGCTTCGCCTAACGTGCGTACGGAGTCACACTAGCCAGGAAATAAAAAACGCACTCATAAGTGAGTTTAGCACCTTGAAGTTCCTTAAAAGTAGCTAATCTAGGTAACAATTTCTTTTACGGTTAACTCTTTTTTACCCTGTTTACGGCTAACGGTTAAAATTTTTCAATTTTTACGGCTATCGACTACATTTTTGGCCGTTTTACGCCTATCGGTTAGCCCCATTGAGACCCTCGTTAAAGGGGTGGTCACTGAAATTTACCTATTCATGAAAATCTAACAAAAGTATCAGTATCAATGGACTGTCCCTAGTGTTGCTACAGATGATATAATAATACATAAAAATGTCGTAGTGTTCTCAACCTGGGACAGCTAGGTTAAGGAAAGAATTGTACTGAAACATGAAAAAGTTGGAGCTATTCCCCTATGTGTTCTCAGTGCTTTGGAAAACTCATTAGTCTACTTGTCTTTTGTTCAGGGCCATTTTGTGCATCGGCAAGTGCAGCTTAATAGTTCTTGCATAGTTTTAACAAACAATAAGATACATACACACTTGGGAGAATGGTCATAACACTGTGACTCCCTTCAATGTCAGTGGTTCCTGTTTTTTAAAAATGCAAGTGATCCCATCATCACAGTTATTGTACTGTATTTGCATGGGCCTGCCGTGGGACTATTGAAATTGTCATTTTCTCTAATAAAGGAAAAGGAAAACTTTCACCGGCAGGACATAAAACTCTCAGATCAGGATATCACAATTCAAATACGAAAAAATATACGTTTCAGAAGAAATACTCCAGTAAAGTTTCCTTTTGTGAAAAGATAAAAAGACAAAGAATGTATGAATAGTCTTGCTTTCCCCTACTTAGGATCCTGACCCGATAAAAATGTCACACAAAAACTCCGTAAAAACACGACGTGCGAAGGAAAACTCCTCCATCTTGTAAGAAACACAAACGCAATGCACCTTGGGAAGACATTCACTCCTCCTCTGCACTTCCGCGCTTGATGACACGATGACGTCATACACGAAATCTCACACTCTGATTGTTTCTTGTGTTAGCTCTTGGTTACCTTACCTTACACATTAGTCGAGAGTAATTTTTCGCCCGAACAAAACCTCGCGCATCAGCTCCGCCTCGTCAGCCTCGCTTCTTTGCTCGGCTGACTCGTTGACAATAGCTGGTTTCTGCCAAGAACACGTTTCTGAGCAACTTACTTGTTTTTACATGAAAGGATATTTTGGTAATGAAAAGTTAGTGGAAATTTAAATCCTAATGTTTTAAATTCATCTTTGACATACGTACCCGTTTTGCTTCTGTTTCATGAAGGGAATATACCGACCCTGACTCTGTGTATGACAAATTCGTTTTAAAAAGGCAATCAAGATTAGATAGACAACTTCTTGCCTCAGAGATAGACAACTTCTTCTTTCAAATTAAATGCAAATTATTTGAATTCATCTTTCTGACACACTTGTTTTGCGCCTGAAGGAGGAGGTATTGTGCTGTCTATAACTGACAAATTCGTTATACACAGGAGAAACAACTATAATGCCTCCTAGCTATATATAGAGGATGTTACACGGTGGCTCTAAGATATGAATTTTATTTTCGAGTGTCAAAAGGCAAAACAATATTTTACGAACGAGCGCAGCTCGTTCGTAAAATATTGTTTTTGCAAAGAGAAAATAAAATTCATATCTTCAAGCCACCGTGTAATGTTCTTTTTATTATATAGACAAAAAGACATCGATAAAATAATAGAGGGAAATAACCGAAACTCAGGTGTGAGAGTATGGAAAATAAACCACTCGGGTCCCGGATGTTGTTTTTATGAATTTTACGAGTGGTATATTTTCCAGTAAAACACTCATGTCCATATAATAAAATGCCGTAACTGAATGTCTCCTAGCTAGATTAGCTTTTTAGCTATTTTCTAGGTGGCTTGCTTTAGTATAATTGTCTTTTTTCCTCTCTTTTCTTCTTTGTGTGGTATAAAGATAATCAAATCATTATAACGTAATTAAATTAATCTTTTTGAGGCTTTTCCTATCATGAAAATGAAAGATTAGGTCACTGGACGACATTTCGACAATAATTGTTTATTGGCATTACAAACTCGTGAAATCGGAATCTGCTCCTAGTATGGTTAACATTGTTTTTGAAGTCTGACCGTTTCTCATCAAAATTCTTTGATGTACGATAATAGCTTTGTCAGTTAATAAAATAACCATGACAGATTCAATTTGATACATTTTGACAATAATAATGGTTTCTGCATAAAATGTAAATTGGTTTCTGTTTACTTATTGACATGTTTTTTGAAATCTGAGCGTTTCTTAGCAAAATATTTTTATAGATGCAGCTATTAGATCTGTTAGCGATGAAATAATCTCTCGTTATTATTAATATAGGTTAGAAAACAGGCACTTCTGGCACTTCCTTGCTCCAACTCACCTGGTAAGTAAAACGTTAAACTAAATTTCTTCGTTACTATTGAGGTATATATGTTGTTTTAACATGGTTGCAAACCTAAAATTAACAAAATGGCTCGGCTTTCCTTTTGCCTAAGTAGAAAATAGATAATAATTCCGGACTACGTCTGTGAACGTAATTTCCCGTTTGCGCTCGACACCTAAAATGCGAAGAGATAGTGGTCGCTTATGTGAGGCTCAACATTCATTTAAGAGCAGTAGGGTCTCTAGAGGAGAAGTCCGAAAACATCTTTTTGGAGATAATGTATCGGAGGCGATTTTCAGGTTACAAAATATATAATTCCATTTTGTTTCTGAACAACATGGATTCACAAGTTCTTCTCATACTGTAAGTAGCGCAGCACATACAGCGAAGCCAAAGATCAGACCATTGTATCAGGTGGTTGCTTATAGAAGAGGTTAAAGACAATGAAAAATTCTAAAACCGTCATCCTAAAACGTGGCCGCGGTCGCTCACGAGAGGTTGTAAAAAGGTTTTTGGAAAGACACCGGGAAAAGAAGCTGCTAAAACGGCAACCAAAAAAGCTCTTCAGACCGCTGTTGGTGGTCGTTTTTGTGAGGGTCCAACTGTAAGGCTAGTTTGACTGGGGACATTTTGGTTGGCTAACACATTTTAATTTAATAACATTTAACTAGCAGCAAATGTCATGATGATGTCATTTATTATTAAAGAAGGATCTGGAACGGCATCCACCATCTTGGATGCGCTATTTTGAATTAATTATTTAATTGCATCCAGTTCTTCCTAAACCTGTATACATCAAGATAATCGTGATAGAAAAAAAATATCTGTGTATTTATAAAAGGATGCTTAGAAAGCAAGAAAGTCTGCAAGTTGTGCGCAAAGTTGAAAATTGAACCCAACATCTGCCGTTTCAGTCATTTTAAATTCATATTTTTTTCTTATATCTGTCCAAAAAGGCCTGGATTAATATTAACAGTTATAATGAATTTGATAAAATATCATCTGAATTAAGTGTAATGCTGTAACGACGTTACGATGACTTTAAAATGTTCCCAGATAATTTTTAGGAAACTTCGTTAAGTTTAGTGGTCATAGCTTAAATGGTTTTGAAGTTATTCAATTTTTAACGAGCTACTCTGAATAGAATTAACGACTCACCATTTTTCCTCCGTATGCACAGTTCGACTAACTACGATCTCGCCAAACGGGCGCTACAAAACTGTTAGGACTACTGTCTGTAAAGATAGTTATCAGCTTTTCTACCCGGCCGCCAGAATCTAAGACAATATGGCAACAACGGCAAATATAACCCAATTTAATTGCATGGCTTGCGATAAAAACACCTGCCTACATGGTTCTAAGATCGGCTATGTCATTCATGTCAAAACCAGCTTTGAGTGCAGATTTTGCTGTAGCTAGAGGTACAATTCCTGTAAGGCTAATATGCCCCCACCATCAATTCAACACTTTGGAAACCGTGCCTCGAGAAAAAAAGCGACAAACAGAATTGTTGCTAAGTTGAAGTCCTTCTTTTTTCAAATAAAATAACAATCAATATATAATTCCAAATGCTTATCGTTAGAAATAGCTTTTCATCTAGAATGGCCCATATATTTAAGGATTAAGTGCTTTTTAACTGTCGTAACTTGTGCACCCTTTTCGAGATCGAACCCGGTTCGCCCAACATGGTGTAGCTTATAAATAAGAGCCAATTTGATACATGAACTTAATATCACACTTTAAGAATAATTTCTACTAAAAACGGCGTTGTTTGTGTTACACATCCATTGTTTCCAACATTTCCAATTTTTGCATTTTCCTAGCTTGGCAGTTCCTGATATTCCTATTACATTGCTCAGTGACGGTAACGAATGTAAATGAAACAGATATATATCATTAAAATTCTTCAAAGAACAATACCTGTCCTAGTCACTAATGGATCTCCTCTGTCAAAGGATTAGGATGTGATCGTAGCGCGAGCTGAGGGGTCTTCGTGGAAGCCAGTCAACACAACATAGCGACTAAAGCACCGTCTTGTACCCATGCCAGAAGCCCAGGGTGTTGAAAGCACCTTAGCTCGTCACTGGTTTAAAGAGTATTCCGTCACAAGAGAGCGTTCTGTAAATATAACAGCCCTTGCATGATGGCGCTATCAGCAAATGATAGCTTTTGCCTAAGGAATAATTCACTTGCAGGAACTTCGAGTTCAAGTGAAACTGAGATGCGTTTAAGCGATCGCGAGCTGGTAGTACTGACTTTTGAGGCTCTACTCGCCTTATTGGGAGTAATTGGAAACATTTCAGTGGTCATTGTCATAAGTCGCCTTGGAAAGAAAAAACAGCCAGTGGATTGCTACGTGCAAAATTTAGCCATTGCAGACCTTGGTATCCTGCTTATAGCGTTTCCGCTCGTCATCACCAGAATTGCAATACCTTCGACCTGGCCCTTTGGTCGGTTTGCCTGCCTGTACTTTTACCCTGTGGTGGAAATTTTCTACGGCGTATCTGTGTGGTGCATCGCGGTAATAGCCATTGAGCGCTATCAGAGAATAGTTTCAATGAAAATAATTGGCCAAAAGAGCAGGAACAAAACTTCTTTACAGAGAGCTAAGACTATTTCCGCCGGTGTTTGGGTGACATCTTTTCTAATATTCTGCCTTCCACTTTACTTTTTTATTGACTACGTTCACCTTCCAGGTGTAGGTACATTTTGCGTTACGTTCAAGTGGGAAAAGTCCTTAGCGACAGGATATATGGTCTGTTTGATTCTGCTAACTTATCTGTTACCTCTTGCTGTAATATCATTTACTTACATATCTATATCGCGTGTGTTGAAACGGAGCAGTCATTTCGTCATAAGAATGAAAGTGGTTAACCTTGTGGCGATGTCACAGGTAGACAGACGTGTTTATCTAACACATGCAAAAAGCGCTCGCCTGAGACAAAACATCCGAGCAAAGAAAATTCTTAGTCCCCTTGTTTTGACATTTGCGGTTACAATGCTCCCTTTAAACGCCTTTCGTCTGACCATGCTGTTTTGGCCAGCATTCTCCGAGAAAGAATACTATATACCTCTTCTTAATTCAGTGGTAGTTTCCACGATAATCAACTCAGCGGCAAATCCTGTAATTTATTCGGCAGTTAGCAGAGACTTTCGCAAGGGGATAGCAAATTTATTGCACCATGATTTATGTCAATGGCATTGTAAAATGGCCGGGACACCCTAAATTGATTGTTCGCTGGCGCTTTGAACAGTAGTTATAGGTAAGTAGGTTGGTGGGTAGGTAGGTTGGTGGGTAAGTAGGTAGGTAGGTAGGTAATACTTTCTTTAAATCACAAAAAAAAAAAAATAACACGCCGGAATCAAGAAAACTTGGTTGGGTTCTATGTAGGGCGTATTGTTCACAGGTGAAAAGTAAAAGATGACGACTAATAGTCGAGACACTAATATTCCTGACATCTAACCGAGGCAATATAAGACTAAATAGTAAGATAATTAGATTTATTCAATTCTGCAAGCAGAACCACAGTACTGCAATGCTGATCGTACTACGTGAAAATTAACTCTGCAAGACATCAACACGACACCGAAAGAACTCAAAATAAAGTGGGATTGTAGCCATAGACAGCTGTTTCGCCCTCTTTGGGGCTCGTCAGTATGGCGTAACAACCAGAGAAAACTCTGGTGAAAAATATCCGCCCACTCTGATTTAAGCCCTGACCTAGAACTCCCAACACCCACAGAATCACGCCATGCCAAGTATCTTCTGGGGGGCAAGAGTCCAAGTGTCAAGTTGATGTCTCGCAGAGAAAATAAAAAATTGGCCAAAACCAACCTATAGAAGATAATGATAGTGTTAAACAAAGACAGACAAAAAATACCATTGACAGCTTGGCTTGACCCAACTACGTTCAATTGTACTGCTTAAAAGAATGAACAGAGCGACTTGACTAGTTGATTCTAGATCAAGCATTAAGCATCGCTTTGTTTACTAAAAACGTATTTGTAGAAAATATCCCTTCAGTTTAGGATTCAGGAAGTGTCACATGAGATCTGTTGCCCTATTGCGGAGATAAGGGAGTTAACTTGAACAACAGTCCTCCTGATAACAAAAACTGAGGTCCTAAGGCCTGGGGTGGTGAGGACATTTAGTATTTTAGTATTAGCATAGTGGCATCTAGCATCAAGTGAATCCCATAAGAAACAAGTAGAATATTAAGGTGGGCGGGTATCATAGCTAGCACCTCTGAACAGCATGTGATTGAAGTCTTTCAACATGCAATTTGCCACTGTTGCCCCACAAAGGGGCTTTGCCAGATTATGTTTCCATGGAACAAAATTCTTGGTATACCTCATGGCTTCCATGTTGCGCTAGTCTTCTTACAAATGATATAAAGTTTTTCATCTATCTGTGCCGCTAAGCACTCATGTGCTAGTCGTCAGGTTTATTTTTTTAAATATCTACCACAACGCATTGAAAACGTCCAGTTTCTATACGACGAGCCAATAAAAAGCACACTGAACGAAAAAATGGATTTGCAAAACTTTGCTCCTCGCAAATATAAAGCAAAAATGGGAAAAATGGGAAAGTATTAGCATAGTGGCATCTAGCATCAAGTGAATCCCATAAGAAACAAGTAGAATAATAAGGTGGGCGGGTATCATAGCTAGCACCTCTGAACAGCATGTGATTGAAGTCTTTCAACATGCAATTTGCCACTGTTGCCCCACAAAGGGGCTTTGCCAGATTATGTTTCCATGGAACAAAATTCTTAGTATACCTCATGGCTTCCATGTTGCGCTAGTCTTCTTACAAATGATATAAAGTTTTTCATCTATCTGTGCCGCTAAGCACTCATGTGCTAGTCGTCAGGTTTATTTTTTTAAATATCTACCACAACGCATTGAAAACGTTCAGTTTCTATACGACGAGCCAATAAAAAGCACACTGAACGAAAAAATGGATTTGCAAAACTTTGCTCCTCGCAAATATATAGCAGAAATGGGAAACCTGAGCAGTAAATCTGGGGCAAAGATGGTAATAAAATGCCACATTTGTACTGATATGAATTTACACGGGGTTGTGAGGCAAGGTGTATCACTTACCATGTATTTTTCCCCCGGCGGATTTACCCCTCAGTTTGCACATTCTTGCAATGTGTTTGCCGAGAGCAAATCAGTGTTCAAATCCATTTTTTTGTCCATGTGCGTCGCGTAGAATTCCAGTCCATTTACGCGCGTCGACAAAAAATTTCCCGTCTGGGTGAGGGTCAGTATTTTGTCGTTTTTAGCCGTGACACTTCTAAATGAAGCCTCCATGAGGTAAAAACAACAAAATGGTCAAAGAAAACTGGAAACAAGTTTGAAAAACAAAAAAGATGGCGGCCGAATTTTCTGGAAGTTTTCTTCGCGCTGTCTACCCCTCACGGGTTCAGGTTAAATTCAAAGAAAAACAAAAAACCCATTTTTTATCGCAATCCTTGGTTTAAAATACTGCGGTGGTTTTAAACAGTACCACTTTAAAGGCAGACAAGAGATATCACGATGTCAGGTGGTACCGTTCGCGATTTCTGCAAACTTTGGTGGTAATCTTTCCGCGAAAGTCTACGCAGGTGAAAATCCATACATAAATGGAAATTTTTTGATTGGTTTTTAGGGCGAAAAACCCAGTGAAATACGATAAGCTGGCATCAAGAGACTATAAAGGGGACAAAGAGGGAATCCCCCATATACACCCTATTCCATAGGTAATTCGTCTCGAGTTATTTTTAGAATCGGGATAAAGTTACCTCGCGCGAGGCGCGGATGTTTCGTGGAGGTTTCGCATGACCAAACGCCGTGCAAAACATGTCGGGCGAGTGGCAATGAAAGAGTAAAAAGATCGAGAGCATTCCTGAATGTATTGAAGCGAAATGAGTCGGCGCTCACCTGGGAAAAAGGAATCGCTGGACTCTTTGACAACCCCTGAAATCAGTTTAACTCGAAGTTGTCGTAACCTCAGTGCTTTAATAAAATGAGAAATTTTGCCGGTCTATTGAAACCGGTCGTTTGTACAATTTAGAGAGTTTAAGATCCAACGACGCGGACGACAACTAGAACGTCAAAAAAACAATAGGTTTAATTAGCAAAACAACAACTTCGCACGTGCAACACACTTTTTTGTTCATTTCTTTCCCGTTTTTGCACGACTACGACGTGAAAATGCCTAATTTCGCGTTTTATGGAGGACGTAAATAAGCAACGACGAAATTTTATTCTCTTCCTGAGCTTGAATATGGTCCCTTGAAATTCAGCTTTAGGAGGGTTCGCCTACAATTGACAAAGTGTGGGTAGGAATAATCGCTATAAAGACTGAAAAAAATAAACATCAAACCAGAAATTGCTCTCTTCAAACTGTAAATTATAAATGATCCTGAGAGAATATTCAGTGTGTTAAGGATTTCCCTGCTCTACTGTTAGCTCTATACAAGAGAGGAAGGGCGATTCTTTTTTAATTTCGGTTTCGCTGACACAGCTTTTGCAGAAATCTCGCTGTAGCCGTTTTCGTCGACAAAAGGAATAGCAAAATCGCTCTCCGCGTCTTCCCCCATTTTGTTCTGCGTCATTTCGTGAAGGACGCGTGGCTCTAAGCGTGGGTCATCCACGCAGAACACATTCGCGCTATGTGATTGGCTGTTGTCTAATCCCCCTTGAGATCTGTGGTGTTAAAAATAACTCGAGACGAATTACCTATGGAATAGGGTGTATATGGGGGATGGCCTCTCTGTCCCCTTTATAGTCTCTTGCTGGCATTCATCGAAGGTAAGATCTTGAATTTGATGTTTCTTAAAATTAATATTCCGGTGGTAGTCATCGAGATTTGGTTACGAGTAACTCACAATCAGAGACAAAAAACTCTCAAAGTCGCTTCAGTCTTATTATTCCGCCATATTTTAAAGACTAAATCGTGCCTCGAATGCGGCTCTAACCTGTTAAATTCCCGGATGTTACCGGGCATTCTACACGATGCGTGAGTTTTGAATTACAGGGGTCCAGTTGACATTTGTTCCCTATGACCTAGTTAGGGAAAAACTGGGCAGAATCAGAGTTCAGCTGTACGGTGAGTTAGCTGGCATCAAATAAATTCAGGCATGAGTAGCTGTCAGTGATCTTAGCTAATAATGAAAGCGAGTGCAAGAGGAGCTTATAAGTCACTTGCGTTTCGAAATTTATGTATAATTACGTTGTTATTGTTGTGGTCGGATAAAGGGCAACATAGGAGCTGGCTACAAAAATATTGTTTTCGGGATGGAAACAAAGGTAAAAAAGTTAAACTGTCTTTCGTCATATTAAGGACTGAATAGATTTCAAAATGATTTTAAAAATTGTTTTGAACCACGAAACGTCGATCCCTAGCCGCGAGTAGCGGCTGTATTTGCATTGTAGAAGTATGCGTAATAACCATGTTCTAAACAAAAATTAATAAGAGCAAAAAAACGGCGAAAAAACAAAGCTTTAACTCAACGGTTAGTGTTAAGTTGACACGATTTTATAACTTGTTGATTGAGATCAGGCTTCTTGCCAGTTAATTTGCATAGCTTCGTTGAGGTAAACCCTTTAAGTCAGGTAAGAGTGACCAAAGTCAATTTTCTCCCAACAAAATCAATACATAATCAAGGAAAAATGTTGTCAGAATTAAGAAAATAATCACCTGATGGGAAAAGCTTTGATATACAAACAAATTCTCTTAACCAGGTCTTCAAGGAAATGTATGGAGGTTAGCCTGAAGAATTTGTATTTGGATATTGTAGCTTAAAGGGTTAAGCTGAAATTTTTGTCAAGTTGCCATCTGCACTGAAGCAGGATGGACGGCAATGTTCCGTGCTCTGTAAGTGTGGACCTGTTGTCAGAAGAGAGGTTTTCTCACTGACACGTGTAGAAACACGTGTTTGCTACATCTGTGAAACGCCCTAGATTTCTCTACACGTGTCTGTTAGCGTCCTTCTTTTTTAAAAAAACTAAAACTTAATCAGTTCTTTCGTTTATTATTAATATTTGCTTGTAAACATAGGTTCTAAAAAATTCAAACAGTGTTTCAAATTATTTTGACACAAATCGAAAAATGTTTTACAAACTAAAAAGAATCGAGATCTTTTTAATACTTGATTCTCGTTGCCATGCATTTTGAAGGAAGGAGTTTAAATACCTGAAGATAAGTATAATATTCATCAAAATTTTTTGAGATGGACATTTTAATATATAAGCTTAAATAGCTCTTATCTTAATGAACTAAAAGTAAAATATCGTGTATTAATTTGCGGTTCTTTAAGTGCAACTAGAATTTTTACAGTTGTTGTTAGAGAATCTCGACGTTTTCAATTATGTCATAATTTATTTTCATCAGTGGAAAGCAAAGTGGATACATGGCTAAGAGAACATATAAATGGGTCTGTAAATATTATTACATAAACACTTTTCTTGACGATTTAGCTTCTCTTCCAATGATCAAATAACATTTTTTCCGTAATAAAGTATGGCACTGCAGTTGTATAAGAATGCTGAGCTATATTGATTCCGACATCGAGGCACCGAGGTCTCATATAAGAACAATATGCAACAAAAACTAACATCATTGAATAAATCATGTATGCAATAGGGATACCATTTTTAAAAGGAGTCAAATACGAAAGGGGCATTTCAAAGGGTAAAAATTTAGACCTCGCTGCCGAGCCCCCCAGTGCAGATCTTTGTTCAGTATCCCTGCAAATCATGACCCTCCACTTATATCTAGAGTCTCTTTATGATTGGGTTTGTATATACGTAGTCTAAGGTTACTTAGATAACCCACATTTTTCTTGACAGGTTTTTTGAGTGGTGATCGTCTTTTTAATGGAGTTGTTAACGGAAGCTTCCTGTTTTGCACGCGTCAAAGGGGCAGGCACGCTAGCCAAAATAAAGAAGAAAAAATGCATTACTGAAAAATGCGTACGCTTAAGTAAGCTAGCCAAAAGAAAACCACACATGCCCATGGCTTACCAGAGGCTATGTACTTAAGTCTTCTATTTTGCTGATAAATCCGCAGGAAAAAATGTTTAATTGCATAGACTTAAACAAAAATACCATTTCATTCCTTGAATGCACATTATTCACCACTACAGAAACAGTCGGTCTCACCAAACGGCGCCACGAAACTGAGAGAACTACAGAATGAAAAAGTAACTTTTAGCTGTTTTTTCCTCTAAGAACGCTGACACTGTTGCAACAAATATAACCTACTCTTATTCAAGCCTCTGTGTCTTTCTTTGTACATGGCTTGTAATGAATACACAATGCCCAGAAGGTTGCTATGATCGGCTACCGTAAATCTCGTCTTATAAGCCCTCCACCTATAAACGCCCCCTCCCCGTCCTCCCGTTATTGGCCCATCTCCCTTACAAAAAAAGTATATTTCCAGTTATTAGCCCTTTGGATATAAGCTCCCATCTGCCCATTGATATTAATTTTGAATTTCTAAGACGTGTTTTTTTTTTAAAAAATGGGTAATTAAAATTCACATTTAAAATATTTTCATCAGCACCCGCTGGTTTTGAAACACTTTTTTAGTCCAGTTATAACACACCCGGGTAGCCCCCCCCCCCCCCCCATCTTCCCCCGTTTTATAAACTCAGGGCTTACTATTAGTAGTTTAAGCTATTATATAAATGAAGCCACCTTGAATGCAGATGTTCTGTGCAGTGGTATGTACGTGTACTACTCCACCAGCAAGACTCATGCCCCATGGCATCATTTAAAACACTCTGGAATCCGCGCCTCGAAGACTACGTGACAAAGGTGAATTTGAAAGAGAATTGTTACTAAGCGAAGGTCGCTATATTGGGTTTTGAAGTGGTATTGCTAGCGCAGAGCCCATATGCTAGGTTAAAATCCTTTAGGTACTTCAGTTAGCTAATACTGGACCTTCTAGTCCCACATGGTGCTGCCTATGAAGGCCAATGTTACTGTCTCATCATCTTAATATTACCCCCAGATTTTTTATCCGGATAGTGGAATTGCAAAATACGGTCTGGGAACTGCCCTGCAGGACCGTACAATGGAGGAGTCTGTGGTACGGAACACTCCGGCCCACGCCAAAGAATGATGATGAAGATTATACGGTCAAAGTTTTTAAATTTGCATCAGTATTTGTCTAACTTGCGCACCTGCTCCTTCCTGACGTTTAAATGGCATTGGTCATGACCCGTATCGAACTTGAATCATATCATTGAATTCTGAAATTTATAGCACAATACCCTTACCTACTCACTAATGGATATCTTTCTGTAGAACGTTGTGGATGGGATCGTTAGGTTTGAGGTGTCTAAGTGGAAACCCGTCAACACAATATAACTGCTATCGCGTGCTGTACCCATGCACGAAGTTCAGAGAAAGATTGCTAAACCAACAGCTCTGTGTTAATATCTTCTTACTTCTTGGAAGCGCCTTAGCTCGACCTCAGTGAGTCATTTGTAAAGTAGTTACGGGAAGTCAATTTTTCTCAAGAGCTTCCTGTGGATTTTACAACACATACGCTCCCACATGATGGCACAATGCGCAAATGAAAGCTTTTGCCTAAGGAATAATTCACTCGAGGACGCCTCAGTGGCAAAGACGGAGATGTCTTTCGGCGAGATCCTAATGCTGTCCTTTGAGGCTATAATTGTAATGTTGGGAGTTTTTGGCAACATTTCAGTGCTCATCGTCATAAGTCGTCTGGGAAAGAAAAAACAGCCAGTGGATTACTACGTGCAAAATTTAGCCATAGCAGACCTTGGTATCCTGCTAATAGCTTTTCCCCTCGTCATCATCAGAATTGAAATGCCTTCGAACTGGCCCTTTGGCGAGTTTGCTTGCCTCTACTTTTACCCTATGGTGGAAATTTTCTATGGAGCGTCAGTGTGGCACATTGTGGTCATCGCATTTGAGCGCTACCAAAGAATGATTTCGATGAAAATACTTGGCCAAAACAGCAGGAACAAAACAACTTTTCAAAGAGCTAAAACTATCGCCACTGGTGTTTGGGCGATATCATTTTTGATATTCTGCCTTCCACTTTACTTTGTTGTTAAATACGTTCACCTTCCAGGTGGAGGTACATTTTGTGGCCCGGCCAAGTGGACTAGATCCTCAGCGATAGGATATATGGTCTGCTTAATTCTGCTTACATATCTCTTGCCTCTGGTTGTAATATCATTTACTTACATATCTATATCGCGTGTGTTAAAGCGGAGCGATGACTTCATCAAAACTATGAAACAGGTACAACCGGTGCCAGTGTCAGAGAGCAACAAACTTTTCCTAGCCCGCCATGCAAAAAGCATTCGCCTTAGACAAAACAACAGAGCGAAGAAAATTCTTACTCCTCTCGTTGTGACATTTGCTGTTACAATGCTTCCTGTAAACGTGTTTCGTGTGACCTCAGTGGTTTGGCCAGCGTTCGAAGAGCAAGAATACTACGCATATCTAGTTTATACAATGATAGTTCTGACTTTCATTAACTCGGCGGCAAACCCTATAATTTATTCGTTAGTAAGCAAAGAATTTCGCAGGGGGATATATAGTTTATTCCACCAAAATCTATGCCAGTGGCCTTGTAAACTAGCTGGACTACTTAATTCGAACTCTCAATAATGTTATTAGCATAACTATTACATCGAGCCCGTTTTGACGAGTTTTTGAACCAACGAATCTTTAAGCTGTGTAACCCACTTACACGGAACCGTACTGTTACAGTTACTGTACTGTTTAGACGACTCCGTACAGTGCCAACGTTGGAATAGCTATTTTTTCTTCTCTAATCAAAGGCGCGTAACTAACCTCTAGGCTTTAACCGCACAAAATCTGCTCTTTTTAGAAGCGACGAGTAACGAGTAACGCGTAAAAGTGGAGCTGTACGCGTCGAAAGTTTTGACCTACATCTGATCAGGTCAAAAACTTGCACTTCCGTTCAAAAATTTTTCCCGAACTTGTGTTAAGGGGCTAGGTACATGTAGTTATGCTTAGAAGACAACTTATAGGTACGTAAGTACGTTCTTCAGTAGTTTGATTAACATGTTTTTTTATTATTTAGTTTTTGAGCTCCCGCCGCTTTTGTTTAATGTTTACTGGCAGGTTATCATTTATCATTATCGTCATAATTAGCTCCATTTTGGAGCTTTTTTTCCCGCGAAAATGGATGCACCGTACTGTTCCGTATGCGTGCGAATCCATAGTACGACAATTACTAAAAGAAGAAGTAAATGCTATCAAAACATCAGAAATACTATTTTCTAGTCCCCTGTAAGACTTATTTGATAGTTAAAATTCGCGGGAATTCTGACTGGTCTATGAAAACGCTGCCACCTGGACACAAGGGAATTACTCTCTCCCCGGCATGGGCTCCCGCTTTAACTTGGTTTTAAGAAAAAAAAAAAAGGAAAATTGTAAAACTCTACTAGTACCAGTAAGGCCTTGAGGGCCGATATATAATAAAGCTATTACAAAAATATGTTCCTCTTGAATACGGGTCTTACATTTGTGTATTTCCTAAGTTCAAGGTTCATATAGCTAAGAAGAGATGGGAGGCTGTGAAACGTATTCTGTTGGTTCTGTATAATGACACTTCCTTGAGTAGTTTTTCTTCCATTTCCTGGAGGCGATCTGGACTGATTTCAATGCGGTGTAATTGATTGCCTCGTAATTTGGGTGGAAAAGAAAAAATGATGAGCACAGACTAAGCATCCTAGGGACTGAAATTACTTGCAGGGAAGGCTGCAAGAAGACTAAAGGGGAACGACCAAGATGTAACCGACATGCAGGCGAATGTTGAAATTTGGCAAAATTGAAATTCTACCGCCTTACAAGAAGGAAAGAAGTAAAACACTTTGAGCTCATCAATTTGTTGTATGCCAGGCGATTATCGATAACAATCGTTAGTACTCAATAGCAATCGAAGATTAATATCGACTTCCGATATCAATCGATAGAAATCGACCAAGAAAAAAGTTGTGACTTCGATAAAAATCGATAATTATTGATTTATCTATTATCATCGATTACTATTGATTATTATCGGTAAAGACTTATAATAAGTCATTTGTTAGAAGTTCAACAAAAGATGGCAGCGATCTGGAGGACTTCAATGCCCGTGTACTTACATGTACTGCATTAAATTGGATGTACAATCTGAGAGCGATTGCAAGGAAAGAAATACAAGATGCAACTGATGGAGCTGGATTGAGTGGAAATGTAAACATCTATTAAAACTATGCCAAAGGAACAAAAAATGGAACGCGATGACTGAAGAATGGCTACTCTTGGAGTAGTTGCTGAAGTCAAAAATAAAATGTGTTAAGCTAAAGCCGTTCACGTCAGTGTTGTTTGTCAAATAGCATATCATCTTCATGTTCAGAATGGCCGAATTCATATTAGAGACGGAAAACCGTCTTGGACGGGAAACTCGTCTATCGACGGAAAACTCGTCTTATATGAATCTGGTTAAGGACGAGTTTTCCGTCTTAAATTTATCAGGCGCCCAAGAAGGACAAGAAGGTGAAGTCCACTGCAGAGTAGACAAAGAGAAACAAAGTTTGGATCTTCTATAGCATTCAGTATAAAATTAAAGGTATCGCGATTTACCCTTAACCTTCTTTTAAACTGTTCGTTTGTGCAGTTGTGATATCCATGCTCCCACCATAGGCAATCCGTCTCTGATCCACGGGACCTTTCCCTTTTCGCTCTTTCTAGATGAGCATACTACACCGGCTGCAATATTTTGAATTGAAATCTCCTCCTCAAGTAAAGTTTTTTTCGTGCTTTAGAACCACCATCTCTCCTTCTTAAATACTCTATGCTATCTTGAGCCTTCCGTTTAATTCTCGCTTTTGACCGTCCCCAGAGGTTTTGAGCAAAAATGATGGAAGCCATGTTTTGTTCTTCGCAACCTGTCCTGATCTCCCTAAGTATTTTCTGTCTTACATTTATTTTACAATTTACATTGGTCGCGCCGGATTTTAAGACGATTTCCCGTCCTTAAATTTATATTAGACAGTATTCCCACCCGTTGTCGCTTCTATAGCCCATCATAGTAGTACCATAGCAACTACTACAAACCGATGGAACAGCCATGGGAACAAAATGGCGTTGCATTTGCAAACATCGTCATGGCCAGAATAGAAAATCAAATATTGAGTCAGAGTTGCATCAAACCGCTTTTTGGAAAAGGTATATTGATGATGTGTTGTCACTATGGGACAAGTCTAGAGAACAAAGAGAGCTTTGTGGAAAAGGCAAATGACTTTCTGTCTACAATAAAATTCACGGCTGAGATGTCAGAAGTAGAGATCTCGTTCTTGAACACTAAAGTGTACAAAGGGGCTAGATTCGACAAGGAATCAATCCTAGACGTGCAAACACATTACAAACCAACAGAAACCTTCGAATACATGAACTTCTACTCGAGTCACCCACCAGACGTGAAGAAAGGCTTCATTAAAGGCATGTTAAAGGAGAAACGCTCATACTACTATGGACTAATTCCTTGCAGATCACATTTGAGAGGAATATAAGAAACTATCAAAACCGCCCGTTAGAAAGAGGCTACCCTGCCGCTATTTTAAGAAAGTACCTTTCTGAGGTACCATTTGCCGACAGGAAAACAGCCCTACCCTTGACAGAGAAACAAATCCGTACGTGAAAAACACCCTAGCGTGAAGAGAATACAAGTGGGGAAATGGCACCTTATACAAAACCAGCAACGGCTAAGAGAAATCTTTAAGGAGCCTCCCCTCATATCTTATCGCAAGGGAAAATCTCTTAAGGACCTACTAGTTAAAGCGAAGCTCTGAAGGTCATATAACTTCCAAAACGACAAAGTGAAGGGGTCGTGCGATTTCCGTCGCTCATTTTTAACCATGTTTAATAACCTTAAATGCTATGCTTGCCGCTTCCCCTACAAGAATTTTCTTTACGTATCACCACTCGCAGGTTTTTTTTTTTTTTCAGATAAGCTTCCCTTGCAGGAATTCTTTTGGGGGAATTGTCATCCCCTATAAGCGACGGTGTTTTCTGCTCGTCATTGGCCGGCGACAATCATTTCTCCGGTTGAATGGACATCAATTCCGACAGTATATTTTTCTGTTGAATGAGCATTGATTCTTGAATAATTATCCAGCTGAATATGTAATAAGTTCTTCGAATTTACTCCAGAAACCCGGTTCGTTTTAATATGAGGTCGACCAGTAACTACGGAAATCGGTCGCACAAGTAGAGAAAACTTCGCTTTCTTAGAAGACCAAAATATCGAAGTCTGTACAGGATTGCACTTTGTTCTTGAAAGCATGTCAATCGCTTCCAGCAGTTTCGCAGCGAGATGAAGGAAGGCTAAATACTTAAATAGTCACAACGGGTCAATTTGTCTTGATACCTCCAATAAAGGAATTAAAAACAAAACAAAAAACAAAATCCTACAAGATGATGGAATAAATTGAAAATGCTTTGTTTTTAGTGGAGGTCAAGCTACCCACCTGCTGCACTAATTTCCAACATGTCCAAAGCCGGATGATCGACTCATTAGCTAAAATGTATTTGCACAGTGTCAGCATGGCATTTCGCCAAAGATGTTGTTTTAAATGATATTCAAGGAGTGTTTGATCCGTAAAACTAACTTTATGTCACCGTCATCTGACTTGGTGCGGTACAAGACACGAAATTGTTAATTATGTTAGTAGAACGGCACCGAATACCTTGACCCATTGTAGGAGCTACAATAACGTCGTCATCACCTGGCCCAGGAGCTACAAAAAGGCATCCAGTTTGTAGAAAATTTAGGATGTGGCGGATCGTACAGAACTCCTACCCTGTATGAACGGTCTAGGTGCCACACTGAAGTCTTGGGAACTGGCCTTTAGCTCGACGTATATTTCATGTCTGTATATAAACTCCACTGCGTACGGAACGGAAAATTTAATTTTCAACAGAGCAGCTTCTTTCAAGTGACTAAATAGGCATTACACCGTGCATAATGGTGCTATGTGCAAATGAGAGCTTCTGCTCAAGGAATAACTCATTTGAGGGGGCCTTGGTGGCAGAAATTACAACGATATCTCTTAGCGAGATCCTAATACTTACCTTCGAGGCTATAATTGTCATGCTAGGAGTTTTGGGAAACATTTCAGTGATCATAGTCATGAGTCATCTGGGAAAGAAGAAACACCCCGTGGATGTGTACGTGCAAAATTTAGCCATAGCAGACCTTGGTACCTTGTTGATAACTTGTCCACTGGTCATTATCAGAATGGAAACCACCTGGCCCTTCGGCAGGTTTGCTTGCCTCTACTTTTACCCTTTGGCGGAAATTTTCTATGGTGCATCTGTGTGGTGCATCGTGGTCATCGCAGTTGAGCGCTATCAAAGAATGGTTTCCATGAAAATACTTTGCCGCAATCGGGGAAACAAAACCTTGCTAAAGAGAGCAGAAATTATTGCTGCAGGCGTGTGGGTGATATCATTTTTAATATTTTGCCTTCCGCTTTACTTTGTGGTTGATTACTTTCACCTTTCAAATGGAGGTACCTGCCATCCTGTCAAGTGGTCAGATTTCTTAGCGACGGTATATATCGTAGGTTTAACTCTGCTTACATACATCCTGCCCCTTGCTGTAATATCACTCACCTACCTCTCTATATCACGTGTGTTAAGGCAGAGCAACGATTTTATCAGAACAATAAAACAGCAAGTCCACGAAGCTATGTCAGGGGCCGAAAAAGGGGTTTTTCTGACCTACGTAAAAAGCGCACGCCTTAGGCAAAACGCCCAAGCTAAGAAAATTCTGAGCCCTATTGTTGTAATATTCACGATGACAATGCTTCCTTTAAACGTGTCTCGTCTGACCATGGTGTTTTGGCCAGCATTCTCCGAGAAAGAATACTTTAAAAATTTACTACATGCGGTGATAGTTTCTACGATAATCAACTCGGCTGCAAATCCTCTAATTTATTCGATAGTAAGCAGAGACTTTCGCAAGGGGATAAACAACTTGTTCCACCATAAGTTATGCCGGTGACTTGTAAAATGAGAGGCCAAAATAAGTTATGATTTTTCGCTTGGACCCTTAATAAGCAATCAGGTCTTCTATATATTGTTGCAGCTCATTTTTTCTTTATTTATTCAGTGAGGAATTTCCCTCGCAGTCGTCGAGCGTTTTCCGACAAGTTTAGTTGTGTTACGGTGCTTTGAATTGATTCCAGGGAACTTAATAAATACTGCGTGCCCTTTTCACGCTTTTCCAAATAGAGGATATTACATGGCCGCTTAGGGATACGAATTTTATCTTCTCGTGCTGAAAGTATCTATCAGGAGTGAGCGAAGCGAAACTCGTGAGAGATAATTTCAGCACGAGAGGATAAAATTCGTATCCCCAAGCAGCCATGTAATGTTCTGTTTGTTTTATAGATACTGATGAAATTCTTTCATAAAACACAACTTTTTTTTATTCATTTTCGAAACAGCAAAAAAGTGCAATTTAAGTTGTCACCCATCGCAAAATGCCTGTCACAAAAATGTCATGAAACTCGGATATAAAGTTATAAAGGAGAAATAAAGACAATAATAGGCTAATCATGTTAGTAACCATGGCGACACCAATATCCTCGCACGTGAAAGATAAAAATAGTATCTTCAATGCGCGCGATGAAGATATGATTTTTTAGTAAAAGGAAGATTCCTAGTATTTCATCAGTATCTATATAATAAATGGCAATATTAAATAAAAAGAGAACCTAAATGAACGAAATAATTAAATGCCATAATTAACAACTATAGGTGTAATTTTTTTCCTTTGACTTAGGCTTAACCCACTCAGATTGGTCTTAGATTGGACTCCCTTAGGAGTTTAATTATTCTAATTCCTGATGAGCTTCCCAGTATCTTTCAAAGGAAAGTATTTCCCTTCCCCAGCTTCCGTCGCGAATTGATGAGAGCAGGAGATTGTAAGCTTCACCATACGAAATTAGATGAGAGACGACTTTGTGACAGCTAGACGTAAACACCACAAAAGCGTTCAAAGGGCCGCTTGAGAGGTTTTAGCCTCTCGCGTAAGCGTTGTTAAGGAAGTTATCTTCGTGGGAGGCAAGGGACGTTAAGATTCATTGTTACAAACTAAAATAGATTATTAACTAATAAAAAGAGTTTTCCTGCAATTGTTCTCCCTTGCCATGCAATGCAAGCTGACAATCTCATTTTTACAAAGTTAAACTAGCTCAAGCCGAACATTGTCCTTTGGCAAGCTGCGTTTTCTCTGTTATTTGTTACGCGCTGAGCCTAAAAGCAAAAGTAAACAGGCTATAAATGGGTAAATTGGTACGATATACCACGACATGAACCTCAATGTTTAAAGCAATTTTATTCACATCAATAACAAGTAAAACAAATTGAAAGCTTCAAAAAATAAAATCACTCTCTTTGGCAGACTGAGTTTAAATTTACGTAAATGAGTTCCATTCAAGAAAAGAATTTGAGCCCGCAGAAAAAGAAAATCTGCTCTTGGAAATTCTACGAGCAAGTGGCATTTTCTGGAAGACCTGCAATTAAAAACAGGTACACTTAAGGTGATTCCACAGTAAAAGAACCTAACATAGATTTTAGCTAAAACTTGGTACACTGATGTGACAAGTCAAGAAGATGATAAAAAAGTAATAAAAAGTGGGGGTCACCGTGCTCGTTTTGACGTCACAATGCTGACAAATACGGCTATTTAGGACCCTTTTACAAAAACCGCGGGCAGCGCAAAACTAGACAAAAAGGAGAGATTTTTTCGATGATGCATGTGACATCACACAGAATTTGACTTTAATGTATTGTTTATCCACTTACGTACCAGAAAAATGCCTTTTAATGCCCTTGTTTTTACTTTACGCTCCAAAGTAGAATTAAATTGGATGCGCGCTTTTCGACCCGTGATGGCTCAATCCGTACAATTTAGTAAAATTGCCAAAAAACTGAACATAGATTTGTGCCAATTTTTTTCTCATCGAAAGGAAGCACTGTCCTTATTAAAATCATGAAATAAAAAATGGGGGTCACCGTACTCGTTTTTGCGGTAGAGCTGCAGAAAGTGCGCACCAAACGCATTTTCTCCGATTTTTGAGAGAGGACGGGGGCGAGTGTCAAAATAGAATGTATGTGAAAGGGGAAAGGAAGTATTAAAAAATCCGTTTTTACAGAATTTACATCGAGATATCATATTTAGGAAACAATGTGATAAAGAAAGTGTTTACATGAAAATCAAAGTGAGTAAGCACAAGTTAAACATCCACTATCGAGGTTCTCCGAGAGGAGGTCGAACTCAGCAACACGCGTACTGCTTACGTTATGCACATTCCCAACACATTGAGTCTCACCTCAGCAAGAAACAACAGCAAGCAAAAATTCCAATAGCGTTTCTCTTCAGTCAACTTCATTTTAATAATATTACTTCACATGCTCTTTTTTACGGCGGCCATCTTGTTATGCGCGGTAAGAGATGCGCAGTGCAAAACTAGGGAATCACCTTAAATCATTAGTCAGAAAGTTGAGTTGGAGTTGTCTGATAGGCGAAAGAGCGCTTAACATTTCCTACACATAGCGCCCGGCGTTTTTTTATTTTCAAGCAAGAGGAAGATAGGGCTGGTGTAAGGATGAAAGAACCCCCCCCCCCCCTCCCCCCCTCCCCACCACCATCACCACCACCTCGACCCATCAAAAATTAAGGGAAATTGATATTAAAACAAATGGAAAAAAGTTTACGATGTAGGCCAGCCCATAATGAAAGTGGAAAGAAATAGTTAAGGAGATTGCATGTAAACCCTTAGTGAAGCAATTTTGCTTAAAACCTTACCTTGGGCCGAGGCAAAATCTCGTCGACTCCTCACAATGTAGATCTTTTCCTTCATGCATTCCCTATTTAAAAATTGAGCAGTTTATTTATCCCTAGCTTTTCAGTTACTATGTACCCGTACAAAGGAAAGTGTGTGGCATGTCAGTTTGCTGTAACACTATACTGCCATTCATTTCGGTGTTGAATGTTTTTCAATAAGACTAATATTCAGAATCAAGCAAAACTGGTTTATCTGTTTTGATATTCTGAGCGCGGTATCAAGGTAATTTTACTGATAAACTGCCTAAGTATAACTGCAATGTTAAGCGTCACTTTCCCCGAAGTTGCGTTTACCTAGATTGGCTTGCGTTTGGATAAATAAATAACTAAACAAAATTGCTATTGTTGTGTTGTATTACCAATAGCACTCTTGTCTCTAGTGCTGTGCAGTCTAAGCTATTAAGTCACAGAGAGACTAAGTGAATCCGCTGTTTCCATGGGAAACAAGAACGCTCTTAGTAGCGTTGAGTCTCGCTTGCTTGGAGACGCGTTTTAATGTCAAAGGCCTCGGTGCCGTTATACTACTTTGTCGTTTGGAATACAAAACGAGTGTTGTATGTCATAATGTATATACTCAAAAAGTAAAAATTGCAAGGAGAGACAGAGTGCACATCTTAGGCTCAAAACGGTGTGAAACCTTTGAAAACCCTCTACATATTGATATTGCTCCATTGAGGAGTACTCTTTCAGGGATTCTACACTCGAAAAATTGAACGATGATTTTTATCGGTATCAGGGGCCTATGACTCTGTCAGTATAAATATACATAGCTTCTTTGTACCGGACCAAGATACGGCTCGGTACAGTATATGTTCAGCACAGGAAAAAAGTGTAAGTTGGACAGAACGTTATACAACACACAGTAAATTCAGTTCGCGCGTATTCCTGCTGAATTTGTTGTCCGTTTTATAAGATATCAATATTGCATAAAAGTAATGACATTTTCCATAGCTGCTTAGTATCTACTTTTAATATCTCCGTACAGTCTCAGAGTACAATGTTTAGAGTTCAGTACACAGCATGCATTTTAGATAGATAGATAGATAGATAGATAGATAGATAGATAGATAGATAGATAGATAGATAGATAGATAGGCAGATAGACAGAAAGACAGACAGACAGATAGATGGATAGATAGATAGACAGACAGACAGACAGACAGACAGATAGATAGATAGATAGATAGATAGATAGATAGATAGATAGATAGATAGATAGGTAGGTAGATAGATAGATAGATAGATAGATAGATAGGTAGGTAGGTAGAAAGCCTATCGTCAACTCGTGGGAACATTGTTTAGAAAATGATCAAATGGTTATCAACTCTGGTTACAGTAAATTGTAGGAAATGATAGAAATTCAGATTGTTTATCCATGTACAATATATTTAATACTATCTTTGCTCTGCAAACACAATACTTTTCTTTTTGTTTATTGCATTTTATTAAATAACGGTTATTTAGGTACATATTTATAGAAAAACAATAAAACAAATAAGCAAACAAAACAACCCAAAAACGGGAAAAAAAAGAAAAAAAGAACGGTACAAAGCAGGACTTGAACCCGGGAACCTTCGGCTACATGCGACTTTACTACACCACTACACCACGAAGGCTGATTACATCTGTCTAGCGAAAACTCTTTAACTTAATGCGTTATCCATGGAACTTCCGCCAGCAAATTCGTTCAGTATGATCGAGCCGCATTAACCGAGCTATTGACAGTAAAAAAACAATGTCAACGCATTTCATGGCAACGAATAAACAAAATAACATGTGCTTTACAAAGCCGATACACCTCGTCAGCGAAGTAGGAGGCAAAACAAATGTTTTCTTATCTCGATTTCTGCTGTTATTTTGAAACTAATGGTCAAAATCACATCCATTTTCGGCCCATACAGGTTCTTAAGAATAGCATGGCATGACATTTTCTTACTTTCAGATCACTTTCCAGCAAGCTGGAATTTGTATATCCCCCGTGATCTTTCGGAGTCAGAAGAATAATTGCTCATTTTCTCGTCAAGTTTAACGCCTGGACGAGTCAAAGGCTCTTGAAATCCAATCCCCAAGTTAACCATCGTACTCATTTGAAAGACTCCTACGTGTCTTAAATTTGGTAAGACCTCTAACCGTGCTGTAGAAAATTTGCCATAAAGAAAACTCTGAGTCTGAGCAGCGAACGCCGAACGATGCACGCTCTCAGCGAAGAATTTGATCCCACCGAACTTCAAGAGCGCGTGCTTCTTCGGAAGCGATAGATCTTCGCACTCTCTAGTTCGGACCCGATTAATTACGAAGTCCGTCTACTACGAGTGAGCGAGTGACGCATTTGCATATCTCTGTCCCTGCAATAACTCGTGGTACGCTCGCGCGTCCCCACGAGTTAAAAATTAAAAACTGTTAAAAGTTTTTTCTTGCATTACAGTATCACCAGGATAAAGCGTTTCATTTTCCCGGAAAATTTCACTTTCTCGTCAAAACAATCACTGACTCAGACAGACTCGGATTAGTTTACTTGAATTTAGCGTTCAGTACAGCGAACGGGGTTATGTTCTGTGAAATTTATCTACAGTCTGCGGCCCACATCATCACTGATCCACGATTTATTTATTTATTTTATTTTCAAGTTCTTTTTAACCGATCCTTCATCCCTGATTTCTCGATCCTCGATCCTCGATCCTGATTTTCCAGTAAACCTTGAAGTTTTGCTCATTAAGATTATTCTTTTTTTTTTTTCCGACCATTGAAGTGATCAGTTGTTCCAAAATAATCAACGCTTTCAAGCCGTAGAATTCTTGGACCAACCCGTTCCGGAAAAGCTCGATATGGGATTTCTATTAACTATGGACACGAAGTGCTGCAAGTAGAGTGTGCGGTTATTCAAGTTCAAAGCTACCCGTGACACGTTAGGGTGGATTTCCACTGATGCGTTTTTGGCTCCGCACCTTAACGCACGTAAATTTTAATCACGTAAATCAAATAGAGGTAAGACATAAAGTATTGAGATTAAACGTCAAATTAAGCGAGTTTCTACTTTTACGCTTACATAATTGTACGTGCAGCCTTTCATACATTGCCTTTATTTTATTTGCGAACGCAAATTTTACGCACGTGCGCACGTAAAAATTACGTGACAGAGGATACTTCATATCTCAAGTATTTATGAAGTGCAACACGACTTCACATCGTAACAACTGCGAAAATCTATCAATTAAATACATAAAACAAGTGAATCTATTTAACCGTACATTTCCTGTAATTGCGCAATATTCTGACAAACATAACGCCTTAAAGAGCCACAAAATCCTGAGGATTTCCCCGCTATAATATTTTCTCATCCTCCTTGGGGATGTGCCTGCATGTCGTGCATAATTACACGAAACTCAAGGGCCTCCATTCGAAGAAAATTACGTCAAGGCCAAACTTACATGTGTCATTTCAGTCATCGCAGAAATAAACTGCATTCTCATCTCGAGACTCATTTCCATACAATGAAAGTCGTCACGATTCTTATCCCCAGTTTCCACGGTCTTCGCAAGGAACGCGGGGCCTACAAACTAGATCCCACCGAAAAAAAAAAAAAAAAAAACCTTCGCATTTTAAGAGTCTCGCTTTTCTAAAGCAAGCGAGACTAATAAAGGGTCTGGGAATGTACATGTGTGTGGAATGTATGGGAGCTTCCATGAGCGACCAAAAGCAAACGTTCCTGTAGTTACTTACGAAAGAAAGGGTCGTGATAAAACCACCAATGCTCTAAGTTTGAGAGAAGGCTTCAAAAGCACACAGCGGGTTAATCTGTCTCGATACCTTCAAAATACGAATTTCGAGAACAAGACGAAAGAGAATGGATTCAAACTACATTTAGAGGTTTGAAAACTCGGCGGGTTGATATATAACTCGGTTTATACTACTACATGAGAAATTACTGCAATTTGATTGGCTTAGTGCAGTGGTATTTCAGCGTAATTTGAAATACCTACATGTGAATATTACAAACCTTTTGCAGGTAGTAGTATAAACAAATAATAGCATGATTTGTACGTGGTATTTGGCATGAATACCACTCGTGATATTTCAAAATTGTCTCAAATTTCACTCGCCTATACTAATGGCTCGTGAAATTACATGCCGGGGGGGGGGGGGGGGGGGCACTTGGGTATTTTTTAGGTCGTATGTGCCGCCCGGGACTCCAAATTGGCACCCCGTTCTAAAAAAAATTTCCCTAGAATTGATACCCCGTTCTAGAATTCGCCCTAAAACTGATACCCCGTTCTAGAAATAGGCCAATTTTTTATACTCCGTTCTAAGGTGCAAAGAGTACAACAGTTTGCTTGTTAACGCATTGAACCGTATTCTTAAAAGCAATCTGTCCTTGAATAATTTCAAATGGCTGCTTACAAAACTGGAGCTTTCGTGCGTTCGAAATATTATACCCCGTTCTAGAAAACGCCTCTGAAATGGAGCCCCGTTCTAAATCAGTAGCTTCAAAATCACGACCCCGTTGGGCGGCACATACCCGTATAGGTAATGTATGGAGTACATTATACATTTTTTTCAGATAAGCTTCCCTTGCAGGAATTCTTTTGGGGGAATTGTCATCCCCTATAAGCGACGGTGTTTTCTGCTCGTCATTGGCCGGCGACAATCATTTCTCCGGTTGAATGGACATCAATTCCGACAGTATATTTTTCTGTTGAATGAGCATTGATTCTTGAATAATTATCCAGCTGAATATGTAATAAGTTCTTCGAATTTACTCCAGAAACCCGGTTCGTTTTAATATGAGGTCGACCAGTAACTACGGAAATCGGTCGCACAAGTAGAGAAAACTTCGCTTTCTTAGAAGACCAAAATATCGAAGTCTGTACAGGATTGCACTTTGTTCTTGAAAGCATGTCAATCGCTTCCAGCAGTTTCGCAGCGAGATGAAGGAAGGCTAAATACTTAAATAGTCACAACGGGTCAATTTGTCTTGATACCTCCAAGAAAGGAATTAAAAACAAAAAAAAAAACAAAATCCTACAAGATGATGGAATAAATTGAAAATGCTTTGTTTTTAGTGGAGGTCAAGCTACCCACCTGCTGCACTAATTTCCAACATGTCCAAAGCCGGATGATCGACTCATTAGCTAAAATGTATTTGCACAGTGTCAGCATGGCATTTCGCCAAAGATGTTGTTTTAAATGATATTCAAGGAGTGTTTGATCCGTAAAACTAACTTTATGTCACCGTCATCTGACTTGGGCGGTACAAGACACGAAATTGTTAATTATGTTAGTAGAACGGCACCGAATACCTTGACCCATTGTAGGAGCTACAATAACGTCGTCATCACCTGGCCCAGGAGCTACAAAAAGGCATCCGGTTTGTAGAAAATTTAGGATGTGGCGGATCGTACAGAACTCCTACCCTGTATGAACGGTCTATGTGCCACACTGAAGTCTTGGGAACTGGCCTTTAGCTCGACGTATATTTCATGTCTGTATATAAACTCCACTGCGTACGGAACGGAAAATTTAATTTTCAACAGAGCAGCTTCTTTCAAGTGACTAAATAGGCATTATACCGTGCATAATGGTGCTATGTGCAAATGAGAGCTTCTGCTCAAGGAATAACTCATTTAAGGGGGCCTTGGTGGCAGAAATTATAACGATATCTCTTAGCGAGATCCTAATACTTACCTTCGAGGCTATAATTGTCATGCTAGGAGTTTTGGGAAACATTTCAGTGATTATAGTCATGAGTCATGTGGGAAAGAAGAAACAACCCGTGGATGTGTACGTGCAAAATTTAGCCATAGCAGACCTTGGTACCTTGTTGATAACTTGTCCACTGGTCATTATCAGAATGGAAATCACCTGGCCCTTCGGCAGGTTTGCTTGCCTCTACTTTTACCCTTTGGCGGAAATTTTCTATGGTGCATCTGTGTGGTGCATCGTGGTCATCGCAGTTGAGCGCTATCAAAGAATGGTTTCCATGAAAATACTTTGCCGCAATCGGGGAAACAAAACCTTGCTAAAGAGAGCAGAAATTATTGCTGCAGGCGTGTGGGTGATATCATTTTTAATATTTTGCCTTCCGCTTTACTTTGTGGTTGATTACTTTCACCTGTCAAAGGGAGGTACCTGCCATCCTGTCAAGTGGTCAGATTTCTTAGCGACGGTATATATCGTAGGTTTAACTCTGCTTACATACATCCTGCCCCTTGCTGTAATATCACTCACCTACCTCTCTATATCACGTGTGTTAAGGCAGAGCAACGATTTTATCAGAACAATGAAACAGCAAGTCCACGAAGCTATGTCAGAGGCCGAAAAAGGGGTTTTTCTGACCTACGTAAAAAGCGCACGCCTTAGGCAAAACGCCCAAGCTAAGAAAATTCTGAGCCCTATTGTTGTAATATTCACGATGACAATGCTTCCTTTAAACGTGTTTCGTCTGACCATGGTGTTTTGGCCAGCATTCTCCGAGAAAGAATACTTTAAAAATTTACTACATGCGGTGATAGTTTCTACGATAATCAACTCGGATGCAAATCCTCTAATTTATTCGATAGTAATTTATTCAGTGAGGAATTTCCCTCGTGGTCGTCGAGCGTTTTCCGACAAGTTTAGTTGTGTTACGGTGCTTTGAATTGATTCCAGGGAACTTAATAAATACTGCGTGCCCTTTTCACGCTTTTCCAAATAGAGGATATTACATGGCCGCTTAGGGATACGAATTTTATCTTCTCGTGCTGAAAGTATCTATCAGGAGTGAGCGAAGCGAAACTCGTGAGAGATAATTTCAGCACGAGCAGATAAAATTCGTATCTCCAAGCAGCCATGTAATGTTCTGTTTATTTTATAGATACTGATGAAATTCTTTTATAAAACACAGCTTTTTTTTATTCATTTCCGAAACAGCAAAATAGTCAATTTAAGTTGTCACCCATCGCAAAATGCCTGTCACAAAAATGTCATGAAACTCGGATATAAAGTTATAAAGGAGAAATAAAGACAATAATAGGCTAATCATGTTAGTAACCATGGCGACACCAATATCCTCGCACGTGAAAGATAAAAATAGTATCTTCACTGCGCGCGATGAAGATATGATTTTTTAGTAAAAGGAAGATTCCCGGTATTTCATCAGTATCTATATAATAAATGGCAATATTAAATAAAAAGAGAACCTAAATGAACGAAATAATTAAATGCCATAATTAACAACTATAGGTGTAATTTTTTTCCTTTGACTTAAGTTTAACCCACTCAGATTGGTCTTAGATTGGACTCCCTTAGGAGTTTAATTATTCTAAGTCCTGATGAGCTTCCCAGTATCTTTTAAAGGAAAGTCTTTCCCTTCCCCAGCTTCCGTCGCGAATTGATGAGAGCAGGAGATTGTAAGCTTCATCATACGAAATTAGATGAGAGACGACTTTGTGACAGCTAGACGTAAACACCACAAAAGCGTTCAAAGGGCCGCTTGAGAGGTTTTAGCCTCTCGCGTAAGCGTTGTTAAGGAAGTTATCTTCGTGGGAGGCAAGGGACGTTAAGATTCATTGTTACAAACTAAAATAGATTATTAACTAATAAAAAGAGTTTTCCTGCAATTGTTCTCCCTTGCCATGCAATGCAAGCTGACAATCTCATTTTTACAAAGTTAAACTAGCTCAAGCCGAACATTGTCCTTTGGCAAGCTGCGTTTTCTCTGTTATTTGTTACGCGCTGAGCCTAAAAGCAAAAGTAAACAGGCTATAAATGGGTAAATTGGTACGATATACCACGACATGAACCTCAATGTTTAAAGCAATTTTATTCACATCAATAACAAGTAAAACAAATTGAAAGCTTCAAAAAATAAAATCACTCTCTTTGGCAGACTGAGTTTAAATTTACGTAAATGAGTTCCATTCAAGAAAAGAATTTGAGCCCGCAGAAAAAGAAAATCTGCTCTTGGAAATTCTACGAGCAAGTGGCATTTTCTGGAAGACCTGCAATTAAAAACAGGTACACTTAAATCATTAGTCAGAAAGTTGAGTTGGAGTTGCCTGATAGGCGAAAGAGCGCTTAACATTTCCTGCACATAGCGCCCGGCGTTTTTTTATTTTCAAGCAAGAGGAAGATAGGGCTGGTGTAAGGATGAAAGAACCCCCACCCTCCCCCCTCCCCACCACCATCACCACCACCTCTACCCGTCCAAAATTGAAGGAAATAGATATTAAAACAAATGGAAAAAAGTTTACGATGTAGGCCAGCCCATAATGAAAGTGGAAAGAAATAGTTAAGGAGATTGCATGTAAACCCTTAGTGAAGCAATTTTGCTTAAAACCTTACCTTGGGCCGAGGCAAAATCTCGTCGACTCCTCACAATGTAGATCTTTTCCTTCATGCATTCCCTATTTAAAAATTGAGCAGTTTATTTATCCCTAGCTTTTCAGTTACTATGTACCCGTACAAAGGAAAGTGTGTGGCATGTCAGTTTGCTGTAACACTATACTGCCATTCATTTCGGTGTTGAATGTTTTTCAATAAGACTAATATTCAGAATCAAGCAAAACTGGTTTATCTGTTTTGATATTCTGCGCGCGGTATCAAGGTAATTTTACTGATAAACTGCCTAAGTATAACTGCAATGTTAAGCGTCACTTTCCCCGAAGTTGCGTTTACCTAGATTGGCTTGCGTTTGGATAAATAAATAACTAAACAAAATTGCTATTGTTGTGTTGTATTACCAATAGCACTCTTGTTTCTAGTGCTGTGCAGTCTAAGCTATTAAGTCACAGAGAGACTAAGTGAATCCGCTGTTTCCATGGGAAATAAAGGGTCTGGGAATGTACATGTGTGTGGAATGTATGGGAGCTTCCATGAGCGACCAAAAGCAAACGTTCGTGTAGTTACTTACGAAAGAAAGGGTCGTGATAAAACCACCAATGCTCTAAGTTTGAGAGAAGGCTTCAAAAGCACACAGCGGGTTAATCTGTCTCGATACCTTCAAAATACGAATTTCGAGAACAAGACGAAAGAGAATGGATTCAAACTACATTTAGAGGTTTGAAAACTCGGCGGGTTGATATATAACTCGGTTTATACTACTACATGAGAAATTACTGCAATTTGATTGGCTTAGAGCAGTGGTATTTCAGCGTAATTTGAAATACCTACATGTGAATATTACAAACCTTTTGCGGGTAGTAGTATAAACAAATAATAGCATGATTTGTACGTGATATTTGGCATAAATACCACTCGTGATATTTCAAAATTGTCTCAAATTTCACTCGCCTAATGGCTCGTGAAATTACATATAACAATTTTGAAATATAACAACAAATCATGCAATTACCTATACTTATACTAATACTTGAGAAATTTCTGCAATTTGATTGGCTTAGAGCAGTGGTATTTCAGCTTAATTTGAAATACCTACATGCAGAAATTACAACGATATCTCTTAGCGAGATCTTAATACTTACCTTCGAGGTTATAATTGTCATGCTAGGAGTTTTGGGAAACATTTCAGTGATTATAGTCATGAGTCATGTGGGAAAGAAGAAACAACCCGTGGATGTGTACGTGCAAAATTTAGCCATAGCAGACCTTGGTACCTTGTTGATAACTTGTCCACTGGTCATTATCAGAATGGAAATCACCTGGCCCTTCGGCAGGTTTGCTTGCCTCTACTTTTACCCTTTGGCGGAAATTTTCTATGGTGCATCTGTGTGGTGCATCGTGGTCATCGCAGTTGAGCGCTATCAAAGAATGGTTTCCATGAAAATACTTTGCCGCAATCGGGGAAACAAAACCTTGCTAAAGAGAGCAGAAATTATTGCTGCAGGCGTGTGGGTGATATCATTTTTAATATTTTGCCTTCCGCTTTACTTTGTGGTTGATTACTTTCACCTGTCAAAGGGAGGTACCTGCCATCCTGTCAAGTGGTCAGATTTCTTAGCGACGGTATATATCGTAGGTTTAACTCTGCTTACATACATCCTGCCCCTTGCTGTAATATCACTCACCTACCTCTCTATATCACGTGTGTTAAGGCAGAGCAACGATTTTATCAGAACAATGAAACAGCAAGTCCACGAAGCTATGTCAGAGGCCGAAAAAGGGGTTTTTCTGACCTACGTAAAAAGCGCACGCCTTAGGCAAAACGCCCAAGCTAAGAAAATTCTGAGCCCTATTGTTGTAATATTCACGATGACAATGCTTCCTTTAAACGTGTTTCGTCTGACCATGGTGTTTTGGCCAGCATTCTCCGAGAAAGAATACTTTAAAAATTTACTACATGCGGTGATAGTTTCTACGATAATCAACTCGGCTGCAAATCCTCTAATTTATTCGATAGTAAGCAGAGACTTTCGCAAGGGGATAAACAACTTGTTCCACCATAAGTTATGCCGGTGACTTGTAAAATGAGAGGCCAAAATAAGTTATGATTTTTTGCTTGGACCCTTAATAAGCAATCAGGTCTTCTATATATTGTTGCAGCTCATTTTTTCTTTATTTATTCAGTGAGGAATTTCCCTCGTGGTCGTCGAGTGTTTTCCGACAAGTTTAGTTGTGTTACGGTGCTTTGAATTGATTCCAGGGAACTTAATAAATACTGCGTGCCCTTTTCACGCTTTTCCAAATAGAGGATATTACATGGCCGCTTAGGGATACGAATTTTATCTTCTCGTGCTGAAAGTATCTATCAGGAGTGAGCGAAGCGAAACTCGTGAGAGATAATTTCAGCACGAGCAGATAAAATTCGTATCTCCAAGCAGCCATGTAATGTTCTGTTTATTTTATAGATACTGATGAAATTCTTTTATAAAACACAGCTTTTTTTTATTCATTTCCGAAACAGCAAAATAGTCAATTTAAGTTGTCACCCATCGCAAAATGCCTGTCACAAAAATGTCATGAAACTCGGATATAAAGTTATAAAGGAGAAATAAAGACAATAATAGGCTAATCATGTTAGTAACCATGGCGACACCAATATCCTCGCACGTGAAAGATAAAAATAGTATCTTCACTGCGCGCGATGAAGATATGATTTTTTAGTAAAAGGAAGATTCCCGGTATTTCATCAGTATCTATATAATAAATGGCAATATTAAATAAAAAGAGAACCTAAATGAACGAAATAATTAAATGCCATAATTAACAACTATAGGTGTAATTTTTTTCCTTTGACTTAAGTTTAACCCACTCAGATTGGTCTTAGATTGGACTCCCTTAGGAGTTTAATTATTCTAAGTCCTGATGAGCTTCCCAGTATCTTTTAAAGGAAAGTCTTTCCCTTCCCCAGCTTCCGTCGCGAATTGATGAGAGCAGGAGATTGTAAGCTTCATCATACGAAATTAGATGAGAGACGACTTTGTGACAGCTAGACGTAAACACCACAAAAGCGTTCAAAGGGCCGCTTGAGATGTTTTAGCCTCTCGCGTAAGCGTTGTTAAGGAAGTTATCTTCGTGGGAGGCAAGGGACGTTAAGATTCATTGTTACAAACTAAAATAGATTATTAACTAATAAAAAGAGTTTTCCTGCAATTGTTCTCCCTTGCCATGCAATGCAAGCTGACAATCTCATTTTTACAAAGTTAAACTAGCTCAAGCCGAACATTGTCCTTTGGCAAGCTGCGTTTTCTCTGTTATTTGTTACGCGCTGAGCCTAAAAGCAAAAGTAAACAGGCCATAAATGGGTAAATTGGTACGATATACCACGACATGAACCTCAATGTTTAAAGCAATTTTATTCACATCAATAACAAGTAAAACAAATTGAAAGCTTCAAAAAATAAAATCACTCTCTTTGGCAGACTGAGTTTAAATTTACGTAAATGAGTTCCATTCAAGAAAAGAATTTGAGCCCGCAGAAAAAGAAAATCTGCTCTTGGAAATTCTACGAGCAAGTGGCATTTTCTGGAAGACCTACAATTAAAAACAGGTACACTTAAATCATTAGTCAGAAAGTTGAGTTGGAGTTGTCTGATAGGCGAAAGAGCGCTTAACATTTCCTGCACATAGCGCCCGGCGTTTTTTTATTTTCAAGCAAGAGGAAGATAGGGCTGGAACAAGGATGAAAGACCCCCCCCCCCCCCCCCCTCCTCCTCCCCTCCCCACGACCATCACCACCACCTCGACCCATCAAAAATTAAGGGAAATTGATATTAAAACAAATGGAAAAAAGTTTACGATGTAGGCCAGCCCATAATGAAAGTGGAAAGAAATAGTTAAGGAGATTGCATGTAAACCCTTAGTGAAGCAATTTTGCTTAAAACCTTACCTTGGGCCGAGGCAAAATCTCGTCGACTCCTCACAATGTAGATCTTTTCCTTCATGCATTCCCTATTTAAAAATTGAGCAGTTTATTTATCCCTAGCTTTTCAGTTACTATGTACCCGTACAAAGGAAAGTGTGTGGCATGTCAGTTTGCTGTAACACTATACTGCCATTCATTTCGGTGTTGAATGTTTTTCAATAAGACTAATATTCAGAATCAAGCAAAACTGGTTTATCTGTTTTGATATTCTGCGCGCGGTATCAAGGTAATTTTACTGATAAACTGCCTAAGTATAACTGCAATGTTAAGCGTCACTTTCCCCGAAGTTGCGTTTACCTAGATTGGCTTGCGTTTGGATAAATAAATAACTAAACAAAATTGCTATTGTTGTGTTGTATTACCAATAGCACTCTTGTCTCTAGTGCTGTGCAGTCTAAGCTATTAAGTCACAGAGAGACTAAGTGAATCCGCTGTTTCCATGGGAAATAAAGGGTCTGGGAATGTACATGTGTGTGGAATGTATGGGAGCTTCCATGAGCGACCAAAAGCAAACGTTCGTGTAGTTACTTACGAAAGAAAGGGTCGTGATAAAACCACCAATGCTCTAAGTTTGAGAGAAGGCTTCAAAAGCACACAGCGGGTTAATCTGTCTCGATACCTTCAAAATACGAATTTCGAGAACAAGACGAAAGAGAATGGATTCAAACTACATTTAGAGGTTTGAAAAATCGGCGGGTTGATATATAACTCGGTTTATACT
The DNA here is from genome assembly GCF_958299795.1 of Porites lutea. Classification (NCBI taxonomy): domain Eukaryota; kingdom Metazoa; phylum Cnidaria; class Anthozoa; order Scleractinia; family Poritidae; genus Porites; species Porites lutea. The sequence continues at coordinate 24,155,249 of NC_133207.1, forward strand.
ACTACATGAGAAATTACTGCAATTTGATTGGCTTAGAGCAGTGGTATTTCAGCGTAATTTGAAATACCTACATGTGAATATTACAAACCTTTTGCGGGTAGTAGTATAAACAAATAATAGCATGATTTGTACGTGATGTTTGGCATAAATACCACTCGTGATATTTCAAAATTGTCTCAAATTTCACTCGCCTAATGGCTCGTGAAATTACATATAACAATTTTGAAATATAACAACAAATCATGCAATTACCTATACTTATACTACTACTTGAGAAATTTCTGCAATTTGATTGGCTTAGAGCAGTGGTATTTCAGCTTAATTTGAAATACCTACATGTGAAAATTACAAACCTTTTGCAGGTAGTAGTATAAACAAATAATAGCGTGATTTGTACGTGGTATTTGGCATGAATACCACTCGCGATATTTCAAAATTGTCTCAAATTTCACTCGCCTATACTAATGGCTCGTGAAATTACATGCCGGGGGGGGGGGGCACTTGGGTATTTTTTTGGTGGTATGTGCCGCCCGGGTCTCCAAATTGCCAACCCGTTCTAAAAAAAATTTCCCTAGAATTGATACCCCGTTCTAGAATTCGCCCTAAAACTGATACCCCGTTCTAGAAATAGGCCAATTTTTTATACTCCGTTCTAAGGTGCAAAGAGTACAACAGTTTGCTTGTTAACGCATGAACCGTATTTTTAAAAGCAATCTGTCCTTGAATAATTTCAAATGGCTGCTTACAAAACTGGAGCTTTCGTTCGTTCGAAATATTATACCCCGTTCTAGAAAACGCCTCTGAAATGGATGCCCCGTTCTAAATCAGTAGCTTCAAAATCACGACCCCGTTGGGCGGCACATACCCGTATAGGTAATGTATGGGAGTACCCCCCTCCCGGATTACATGTAACAATTTTAAAATATCGCTTGTGGTATTTATGCCTAACATCACTACAAATTATGCTATTACCTATACTAATTAGCTGGCTAGTCGCGTATAGATGTTATATTGTTCACTGTTGTTCACCGTTGCCATTCCTCCACCTAGACAAGCGTCCTTATTATTAAGTTACAAAAACTGACAAGGCTCTCACAGCAACTCTTCATTAGGCCCGGTAATGCCGCATACATACAACATATACTGTTTCAAAATCTCTGGTTTACAAGAAGAGTGATTGAAACTGCAGACACAATAACCTCTTTCAAACTTAAACTAAGTAATATAATCAAGGCGAATCATGGAAGCCAAAAATAAACTTGCTTAAAATTGTTGTTACCTTTGTTTTAAAAACTTATAAAATTCCATCGCCCATTTGCGAGAACGAAGTCGACTTCTTCTCTGTTTACCAGCGTGAACCGTGAGGACAAAACTGCCACTTTCCACCCTCTCGTCTGTAAATTTTTGAGCATGCCTGAAATAAATATTTGGATGTAAAATTAACCTTGCGAAGGATCCTCCACAGGTGTTTATTGAGAACGCTCGGGACGAGTAGAATGACAAGGGTGGGACAGACAGGACGGTGAGCGAACGCTTACCGCCGCGAAATTTTTTGTTGACGCCTACCCTTACATACAGTTGAATTTCTTCAATATGGCCCCCTTAACCTCGGGGACAGAAGAAAGTGGCCTTTGTAGAGAGGTGGCTGTTTTAGAGAGGTTTAAAAGGAGTCGATGTATGGACTGTCCGCCAAAAAAAGCGGCCGTTGCAGAGAGGTGGCCGTTATGGGAGGTTCTGTAGAGTAAGACAGGGCTGGGTACGAGGCAGAACTTTGTGGGTGAGTTTCAATACTAATACATGTGACGTTTACACAGAAGTTTTTAGAACAGTTGGGCAGGAAACTAAGTGTGCTCGTGGACTATCGATCCTTCCTATATCAAAAGTAGATCGAGCAGGAGACTTAGTTAAGATTGTTCCAGTGCAATTCATAAAGAATAGCTCATACGCATGATGACTTCAGACTTGCTTGTTTCATCACCGAGCTTCGTTTGGGGAGTAAGTTCTTGGCATTTCCACTATTGTTGGACGGGAACAGGGTCAGTTGACGACGGCGCGCGCAAATCAAACAACTGGTTTGACCAATGGCAGAGCAGCAAATTGAGCACCAGAAGTCTCGTTTAGTCCTTTCTGCGCGCTTTCCCGTCTTCAATTGACGTTTTCGTTCTGTTGCTAAATCAGCCTAATGTTTAAGGGCTATTAGCGAACCTACCATAGTAAAGAATCCATGACCTCGTTGTACTCTTTCTTTCCAGCAAACTCTCTTTTACTCGGAATCTTGGAAGGATTTAATACCACGACATCATCTCCACCTGTAGTTTTGGTGTCTAAAATTAAATACATCAAAAGAGAACATTCCAAAAAATTATTCTTTAAGCCAAAAGAAAGGCCTTCTGAGGCGAGTTGAGCCATTTTCTTGTCACTATCGATCTGGTCAGAAAGGAACGAAACTTTCAAAACGTTGTTTTACAAGCCGAGTACTATGCTATTATAGCTTTGTTCCTGTGTGGAATTACCTCTTTCAAAGTTCGAGCACACGCAGAATGACATACTTCATTCCCGGGAATTTCGAAGTTTTGGTGAAGGACAATCGGGCGGGTAATGAAACAAGATATTCGTCTGAATTTCCGATCAAGAGTTACAAGGGTTTTCATGGTCATTTTGTTCTGATATTAATCGTCCGTTTTAAGATGAAAGCATAAAAGCTAGCTTTTACATGACTTCGGCTCACAATTTAATCATCACGGAAAATTACGATCGTTTAGCAAAAAGACAATAATTTTGTACGGTCTACACTCTCATAGACCATAGCTCTGGAACAAATAAGGGGGCAAAAAATTGCTCATATTGTAAAGTCCCGTGTGGACGGTATAGTAAAGCCATGTTCCTTATAGCCTATGTACAGACCCCCCCCCCCTCCCCTCCAATTTCTACTGAGGGGAAGGGGGGGTCTGTTCTTAGGCTCTGTTCCTTAGTGAACGTTTTCAAATTTGACCAGATCAATGTGGACAGCATAGCATATGTTAACTCATTTCTTTGCTGTTTTAACGCGTACCTCCAAGTGCAATGAATTCTTTCAAGGAAACTAGCTTCTCCTCGTCCATAATGAGTCTAGCTTCTTCTGAACAATTATCTAAATATAAAGAAATTAACTAATTGCAGCATTGCCTTGTGCCAAGACCGGCCTAGATATCTCATACTGGTCCAAGGATGAGCCTTGTCGGGACAAAACAAATACTGTAAAACTCGATACTGTGGTACAATGCGATAACAATGCTCGTACTCCATGCCTCCAGGGCTTGATATTGAGTGTTAACAAATGTGTTAAACTGCATTAATGACGCCCTCTTAGGGAAAGGGGGAGGGGAGGGGTCCGTATGTCCCTAGTCTTCGCGTTTTGAGGAGGAAGCCAAGTCCCTGCCGGTATTTTACTACTATATTTGCGCTCTTCCTTGTCGCTAGTTTTGTAGTTTCAATTCGTATTTGTGGGTCGTTTGCCGCCATTTCTGTTTTCCTATGTCGCTGTTTCATGGCCATGTCTCTTGTCGGAATTCCACCCTAACAGGGCCTCATTAATTTGTATACAGTCAACTCTTATAACTGCGATTTCCTGATTTATAAGAACCGACCAGCAAGCCCATACCCATAGTAATGAGAATTTCACCTTTATTCAAACCAGACAAATCCTAAATATTATGCACAAAGAAGATGGTTTTTCAGCAAACCTATTGCAAAAAGCCTATTTCATTGCCAAAATGTCTGGTCCGGCCATGATCCGGCCGGCCAGTTCTGACTATTAGAAAACGCCCCAAGTAAAACGAAGACCGTTGGCAGTCCCGCCCTAAGTGTCCGTCCGTCTCCAGAAATCATAGAGGTGTCCATCTCATTGTCATTAAAGAGAGTAACTGAGAAAACTGACGGAAGAATGAGTGTGTTTAACTATAAGTCAGGCTCCAGTTGTTCAAAAGGTGAATAGCGCTATCCGCCGGATAAAGCATTACCCATCGGATAATACAATTGGTTTTCTTAATACGTGTTCACCGGATAGCGATTTATCGGGTGGATAACGCTATCCATCTTTTGAACAACCGGGTCCAGATGTCCTTCTTTAGAAGTGTCCGTTACTAAAGAGCTGTTAGATTACCTGTTTTTACTATGCTATACTATCTGTCACTTATATCCAGTCACTGTGGTGAATAAACAAATTAGTAAATACCCCTGTTATCTACTTCCAATGTTTTACCAGCTAATAACACAGCCTCTGGCGAACAGCAAAGCCCACATGCAGTATGCCGTTTCGTTGACAAACTGTAACTATTATTTGACCATTTCATTTTGGTTTGTGGAGAAACTTTAGCTGTCGAGAAGGGTGCCTGCTACACTTATTTGCAAAGAATAAACAAAAGTTTTAAGCATTACAGTTTAAAGTAGCTGTTTAAATGCTTGTTAAATATTCTACAATTGGTACCTTCCGTAGACTGTTTCGAGATGAAACCTTTCCCGACAACATTCCCGATACTCATTTTGTTTCCAACTAAATATGAACGTCGTCTCTTTTTCAACTCAGCCCATCTTTTGCGACCACTCTTTTGTGAAAGTCTTTTCATTGACTCATCTTCGATATCACGTGATGTTGCTTCTCCGGTGCTTATTGTGATTAGTCGAGCGGTGCTGGCGGTAGCAGAGACTACGTCACCATTGTCCGTGCACGTGATTCCGAGCGATGACTGTTGTATACAATTTTGTTTTGCAGGATCAGGTGTCAATTGTGGGTCTAAGTCATCGACGTCTGTGCCTGTGACCCACGAAGCTGACATCTGTCCATCATCTTCCTTTGCGATAACACTCGTCACTTCCGGAACTGATACATGTCTTTCATCTTGCCCATCATCATCAGATGTCACCTTTGAAGTTGACACTCTTCCATCACCTTGGTTTGTCCCATCACACGTGACCTTTAAGGTTGGCAAATGCTTGTCGTCCTGCTTCCTTTCATCCTTAATAAAGCAAAAGAAAGAGCAAAGCCTTGAAAGGTGTAATTGTAGCGCACACTTTATGTTTACAGTCTGTAGTTATTTTCCTCTTGTTTTCTTAAGATGGGTACCTTTTTAAGCCAATATTATTAGGTTCATAGGCAACTACGCTGATTATCAGGGCCGAGCTGAAAATCGGCTGTTTTTACAAATAACGTCGAGAAGAATTCTCGAGATTTTGTTGGCGTTTTTAATAAAACAATTATTCCACTCGCGCCTGTTGAATATATATGAGATGATTATAGCCAACTCGGCGCCACGCGCCTCGTTGACTCCCTACTATCTCATGTGCAACGCGCACTCGTGGAATAATTGTTAAGTCTACAAAGGGGCAACAAGACAATCCTTAAGGTCAGTGCTGCTGCCTTTTTATGGGGGTATTTCGTGTTCATTCTCGAAACCGTCTTCCTCCAATTTGGGGATAACCTTAGCGCAGATTAGCACCTCGTTCCTGGACGTACGACTTGAGCTTTAAAGTAACGTTCTATTGATAAGGTGCCATACCTCCTCGTAAGTATCATCCACAAGAGTAGTTCCCAGATCCCCTGAAGCAGTGGTCGTCTCATCGGCCCAGTCCGCCCGCCTGACAAAGTTCTCGTAGCATCCAATGCGATTAAACACGTCCTGGACGATTTCCTTGGCCCTGGTTTCATAAGCCATCCGTTTGTTAAACTTGTTATCATCTGGTGAGTCTACAAACTTTCTCTTCAGAAGTTCAGTGGCATGGCTTTCTTCTCCAGGCGTTTCAATTTTAGTTGGATTTGCTTCAGCTAGAAGCCTCGCCGCATCTTCAGCAACTGTTTTCCTTCTCCAGTACAGCGCCTCGATTATAACTTTGCTTGTTTCATTTATTTCTTTAGAGTTTGTAGAGAGATCAACATCGCTTGACTCTTCGTTTTTGGCGTCAACGCTACCTTCCGCGTGTTCATTCATGAAATATTTGCTCTCGTCTTCGGTGTTTTTATTCATACAGTTGTGATTGGGAGCAAGTTTCTTTCCATCACAAAGTTCTTCTCCTATTAATGATAACTTTGCAGCTTGCTCTTCTGCATTCCTGCAAGTAGCAAACTCGTCATTGCCTTTATAAACACTCGACCCCACCTCCGCCACATTCGAAGAACTCGGGCCTGAGTTTTTTCCGAGATCTTTTAATTCCATAACTTTTGGCATGCCTTTGACCTCGACAACGTTTTGAGCAGCATCACAACCTATGACCTCCTCTTGCTTTACGTTTAGCATTTCAGGCTGTTACAAAAAAACAAACAAAGAAACAAAACAAAAAAAACATCAATACATTTAAACATTTGCGGCCTTGATGATCTTACACTTCAGTTTATAAGGATTGGTAAATGGCATAAGTTGTCCCTATTGGTCCCAGACGGAAGAGAAAACGATTTCTGTGCAATTTAAATGAAAAATTATATTTTGAACCCCATTTTTTGTACAGTTATTCAATATTCAGAACTTTTAAGTGGGCAAAAATAGGCAAGTAGGTCTTCAAATGATTATGAGAAATATAGAGAATTTAAAACTAGGCATAAAATTTAGTTCATATAAAACAAAGTTAAAAGGAAAAAAAGCGCGTTTTGTTGCATCACGTGTCGGTCCTAGAACTTATGTAACACAAACTCAAGGCACGGCAATAATTTTCATGCCATAAATTTAGACTCAAAAGACATATAATTCAATACTTCAGAGCCTGCAGAATCGAAACGATTAGCGTACATTGGCCTTTCGAGTGATGATGATGTTAATATATTATTAATAGCTGTGGCCATGGTTGCAGCTTGTTTGGTGCGTTCAAAGGTTCATGAGTTGTAGTTTTTAAGTCGAAGAAAGAAAACAACATGTACAAAACGCATTAAAAAGGAAGAGAAAATTAAACATGTAAAAATGACGGTTTATATCAATAAAGCGTTTTATGGAACTTACGTCTGGCATATCATGAACTTGGAGTAGCTCACTGATCCGTTCTATATGCTGCTTAAGCTTTTGCGACAACTGATCCGTAGTCAATGAGCCCATGGAAAGTTTTTCTTCACTTTCTTCTTCAATAGTACTTGCCTTAGTTGAATCACTTCCACTTGAATCCGCGAAATCTTCAGTCACTTTTGTAGCTTCACATGTTTCCTTAAATAGACGCACTTGTTTTAAGATTTTCTCGCATCGCAGCCGAACGTTAGCAACAAACTCTTTACGCCTTTCTTCGTCTTCAAAAGGCGGGGGATATTCCAACGACTTCCTGTCAACTTCGTTTGAAGACACAGTTCCTCCTGACTGTACAAGAAAAAATAATAGGCTGAATCTTGATGATAGCAAACTAACCCGACCTCGCTTTACAACTAGTTAACTGCCGTCATTCCGTTATTTGTCCCGTTGCAACTTCGTCAGTGTATTTTTGAAACTTGCGCGCGTAATTATAGCCATTGAGCTTCCTTTTCAAGTTTTTGCGCGCGCCAAATACAGTGCCCTCAATTTACAGTATAGGTTAAAATATTCATTTTTAGCATTCGTCCACTTTACCAGGCTGATTCGATGTTGTCTTTTGGTTTGCCGAAAGTACCTGCAAAGCTGCCCGAGGGTAGATAGTCGCAAAGCCACAAAAGCCTTTCTAACATAATTTTAAATTTGGGATGTTTTTCTAAAACCCTTTTGCTTACTTCCCTACCAAGAGACAATGTTGGCCGCGTTTTTATGAAAGTCATTTAAACGAACGTAATGTTTTGCGTTGAAGAGAAGGTATTAGATAGAGAAACCGCATTTTAAAACTAAAGCTATGTTCACAGTTCGTCTGTATACCGGATAGCTCTCCATTTGCGCCAGCCGGGCTTCTGTTCGCACTTAAAAACAGTGATTTCGGCGCTATTCCTGTAACGGAAAGAATTTAAGCTGCGCCGTGCTGATCTCTAAAAGGGACAGTCACATATCTGATAGGTGAACGAATGATAGATGTTCACATTATACGATTATGTTGCTTTTCGTATCGGCAGGAAACTCTATCCAATGTAGTGTGAACATAGCTTAAATTTTACAGTAAATCCTTTTCTTTTCTATTCCTATTTCAACTCTATTAATGGATGACGCTTTTAAGGCTCGGGAAAATAAGCCAGTAAGAGATGTCTTACATCAAGGCTAAATACGTTTTTGATTTCTAAGTTGGTCGCAGTTAACCGTAAGAATAAATTCGAAATCCAACTTTGCTTTCGAAGTGCTTCACGTAAGTATCCTTGGCAGTTCAGCCAGCGCTTGAACGATATTTCCTTAAATAAGAATATTGACGTCAATACGCTTTTAATGACTATATACATGAATTAATATCATAGCAATGGTCAAAGTTTGCTTGCTTGTTGGTATTTCGTCGAGCTACCTTGGTGAGTTGTCGACCGAAAACGTTTTTAACTTTTTCCGTAAGCTAGGTAAAATATGAAGAAAGACCCCGTTAGCTGTTGGATTAAAACAAGCGTTTTAATTTATTCTGAAAAGTGAAATTCACTTCAGAATAAATTAAAAAGCCAGGAAATGAAACTCTGTTAGCTTAAAATGTAAGGATGGCTGTTAAGTGCATGTAAATTTTTATTTGATTGTAAAAAGCATAATTTATACGTAGGTCGACAGCTACCATCTAAATTAGATATTTCACCTTAAAGATAAAGTTTAAGCGAATTTGAATGAATAGTTTATCAAAATAATAAAACATCTAGCGAAACACATTGAAACACTAAATATTGTGCTGTCTTACCTCCATGTTGAAAGTTTTATCTTCAAACTTTAGTGAAAGCAAGCCAGGTTGTTTGAGCTGAAACCGTTTTACGTAACAAGTGGTTATTGCTGTTATCAAAGCGCGCGCTATAAGGTTCTTTTTGTCCATGAAAGTCGTCGCTAAACTAAAAATCAGAGCGATGTAAATTTCCTTGTTACGTTCCGGAACATTCTGTTTGGTTGGAAAGCTCAATACGGTTTGTTATTGTCGTCATTTACAAGTGTGTGATTTATAAAATTAGTCTGGGAACAACTGAACACTGGCCGATATTTTTGTGTCATCTGCGATGCGGTAACTTTTGAAAAACAAAGGTCTATTTTGTCCGTAACGTACAGACAAAATGAAATAACTCATCATAAACAATCAGTACCCCGATTTCAAGTTAAAATCTTTCATAAATATATGAAATAATGAAGCGGGAGATTATTAGTATGAAATTATTTAGAAAGGTCTATTTTAAAACGAGGAAAGAAGGGGGGAAATTAAGAAATAAATAAATAAGCAGCAGCTCGAGGACCTCTGAGAAGAGATTAGGTAGTACGTATATTGAGAAAACAAAACATCTAGGACTTGACATATAAATAAATTGTTCTCACTGAAGCTGCAAAAAAAACACCACTCATACGCATTTGAAATAATTTGGAAAAAATTAGAATGATGAAAACTGAACTCTGTATGTCTTTGTCTTATTTTGCGTGATGTTATTTTCATAAGAGTTAGAGAAGATGCAATACAAAGCGACTCTTAAAACTCTTGCGTTAGTGCTCATGAAAACATGCTGTGAGTCAGTCTATATTTTATGATTATTTTCCCTCTTGGGTTAAATAAATTTTTGATTTCGTGTCACACCTACTTTTCAGTCACCAAGGAAATGTCCTTTGAATGGAATCGATCTGTAAGCGGAACGTTAATAACCAAGTCACTTTCTTGCCATGACATAGAAGCAGCCCTAGATCCTCTACCGTTGACATGCGTAACTCTCGAAGATAAAATGTATTGTAATTGCACTTAAAAATCACTGCATGAGTGGATTCTGCGTGCTTCTGCTCCTACCACTGTTAAAACAAATCCTGTGCATGGTTGGCAATAAACCATAACAGGTGGATAAACCACCAAGGCTATAACCAGCAACAGTAGTCTCGATACCAGTATCGATTTGTACATTTACGATACCAGGACGATACCCGGACAACATGTCATGTCATAGTGATCAGCATCTACCTTCTTCAATACCTTACACGGCGGATAACACCCACCCCGATTTGTATTATTCTTCAGATCGTACTTAACCTCGTCCAATAATTATTTAACAATTAATGAATGAGGCTGAGTATCTTATGTAGAATTATGGAGATCGAGGCGGGTGTTATCCGTCGAGGCGTATAACACCCTCCGAGATCTCCATAATTCTTCATATGATAGGAAAGCGGAATTCACCAATTGTTTTATTATTCATTCAAAGTAATTTCCAGTTTATAAACATAGCTAAAACATGCTCACCTCAATCGATGTTAAGTTCTTCTTCGATAGTGCACGTTTAGGGTTATTCAGCTCCGCACATATTCTCCAAATAGCAGATGTCGCCCTTCAAGTTGTCTTCTTGCTGTTTTTGCCATGCTTTTAGCTATTATTTCGCCTAGTTCTTACTCCTGAAACGAGTGAAATGTCCGCATTTCTTGTTTTCACAACCAAAGCAACTCAACCTCATCCCCAGGTCTTCTCGGTTAACGGACCATCCTGCAAGGAAGCTACACTTTTGACGTCATCGGTTGATTAATCGCAAAATTTTTTCAAATTTGGTCACAAGTAACTGCAAGAGAGATGCGTGTGCTTTTAGCCAATCAGAATCGGGGAATATTTTGAATGAATAATAATACATATTCATTCAAAATAATTCATACTTTAAAAGCATAATAATTAAGAATTGTAGTACCGGCAGAAGGTTCGTAGAAATCAAAGGGAGTAAAAGAAGTAACAAGCCTTGTATTTTTGTTGAAGAGGAACCTATTAACTCTTAGTTAGACTGGAAACCCAAACAAGAAATCGTTTTAACCAAGTCATGACTCGGAGGTTCCATATATGCTAAATAAGCGTCTCCTATAGCCAATCGCGAAAGACTTCTCAGCTATTGATACGAGTTAGGCGGGAGAGTGGGTTTTCTTGTGAAGTGCCACAACGTTATCGAGAGATTTAATCGTCGCCAACGAGTACAGAAAATCGTAAAAATCAAAGGCGGTAAAAAAAGAAACAAGTCTTGTGTTTTTGTTGAAAAAGAACCCATTAGTTTAGTCTAGACTCTCGGTTTCATAATTTCCCATTATTTTTTGTTCGATCGAAAAGCAAATGTTATAAAAACTTAATGTTTTATGCATACTTGATGAATATGATTTTAAGCCTGGGCTTAATTGCTTGAAGGCAGCTGCGCTCGAACTTAACTGCCAAATTATGCACTTTATGATCGTATTGCCAAAGATAACATTTCACGCATCAGTTTAGTAAAATTGGCAGTAACCACGTATTTTCAATTATATTTTTCACAGTCTTAGAGCTGCTTCAAACAGTTTACAGAGAAAAGACAGAACTACGACTGGTGATAAATTGATAGTATTCATAGATGAAAAACTTTCCCGCGCTCTGGAATTTTATCATGCAGTGCAATTTCCTCTTGTCCGGAGAGCCACATTGATAGATACTTACTCTACTCCTTGGCGTTGAATTTTTACTATTTATTTGACACAAATTTCCTGAAAATACGTTTTGAAATGGGAGTTTTGAACACATTAAAATACACTAACAGCTCTACACTAGTGAAGAATAAATAACAATTATAGTAATACTAATAATAATTTTACTTATTAATAATAAAAATGAATAATCTTGATATGTATCGGTTAAGCAATGACAATGCAAGCAGCAGAAGTTTTAGACTTGATTTCCCTTAGCCTTATTCGGTTCTCCTTTATCTTTAAAATTTGTTTGATGCCCTCCAGTGGAGGCGTCTGTGGCCGAGCGGTTAACTCCTCGAAACATGTCGAACACAGGGGTTCAAGCCGCGCCAGTCGCGTTGTTTTCTTAGACAAGGAACTTCACTATCCATTTTTTCTCTGTTCATCCAGGTGTATAAATGAGTATCGGCGACATACAGCTGGGGGTAACCCTGAGATGGACTAGCATCCCGTCCAGAGGGGAGAAGCAATACTTCTAAACATGCTTCATGCTGAGGAAACCGGGATAAGCTCCGGCCGTTTGGACCTTTGCCAAATAATACAGTCCAACATATATTTCACCGCTCGTGCGCGCCTTATTAAACCTTACGTTACCTTTAGTGGTCGGTGCATGATAAAATTAACTAAGGGATATCTTATCAGGATTCAATGTTAGATATCACAAAGATACATTTATTAATTGTTTAAATTTACTCTGCATTTTCAACGTCTAAAATAGTGGTCAAACAACTTTCTCCTTTCATGAATTCGTTGTGATGAACAACTTAAAAAAAGACTGATAAATTGTGTATTTCTTATGTGACTACTTTGCGCTTCCTCAGGAATCGATCTAAAGATACTTTTGGTCGTGATCTGAATTTTGAGGAAATTACTTATCTATCCTCCTTATTTATGGCGTTTTCATTTAGTGTGTTAGTCTTTCCTTGTTGTCGATCGAATTTAAGCAGTTGATAGTTTTTAAATAAACAAACATAAAAAAAATAAATAAAAATGATGGAATATATCTCCTAGTTATTCTTAAGTGTATACCGTTAAGATTGACATCTACTGTTGTAACTTCTGTTGTCTGGCACGTATCGCCTTCTGTGGAAAGATCTATCCTTCCTGAATTTGCCGCTTACCAAATAATCACTTCATTAAAATAATTATGGAAGCTTAAAGAGTTCAGGAGTAAATAGTCTGCACCATTCCATATGAAAGGAAATTGACCCGATCTGTCCGTAGTTAATTTATGCAAAAGTCTAGCCAATATTATTTTCGATTAACTCCTTCTGTAGATCGACTAACTGACATGATTTTGAAACTGTAATTTTTAATATTACCTTGCCCCCTGTTATTGTTTAAATTTTGTTTAGGAGCCAATACTTTGTTCTCTCTCATTGCTACCCCGTCCGTGCCATTTCGACTAGACAACACAAGCTTTTAAAGGGCTTAAAAGAGAAATTATCAAAGAATTTCTTTCAGACAAAATAAATAACTCGAAGGTTCAATGCTAATGAGTATCTCCTAGCAATTTACAAAAGGCTTACTTAGGCATTGATGAGTTACCATAAATGATCTAATGACTAACTGATCATGACACCCCCTTTCAAACAAACGCCTCCTGGCTCATGCCATGTAATAAGCGCCGCTCTATAATATTATGTTTGCATCAGACGCTCTCGCTTATAAACATCCTTTGTCTAGTAGACGCCCCCATGAAAACTATTTCAAAAATTGCTATAGAAATTAGCAAAAAAGATCCAAATCATTCAAATTATTCAGTTGCCTGCTTGATTAACAAGACTTTGAGCATTGCATCTTGTTCAGTGTTTCAAAGTTCCTTTTAAAAGTATGAATTGATTAGAGATGACGACACAATGATCCTGAATTAGGATTCTGACATAGAAGTTGAGATTTGAAAGAGCGCGGATAAGGATCTTTAGGCGGCCTAGCTAGGCGGTAGCAATTGATAGACAGAATATTCTGCTATTCATAAGCTCTCTTTGCATTTTCGCCGAAAGCACATTAGTTTAGAAAATTAGGTTGTTACATTAATAACAAAAAACTCCTTTCCATATGGCTCCTGTCACTAAACGCTCCCTGTTGTAATCCTAAAATTACTAAACGCCCTAGGCGTCTATGAGATCATTTACGGTATTAAAGCAGGTGAGTTTTCTGGTCATTATATATAAAAAGTGCCACAAGATTATCGAAAAAGACAACTGTAGCCAACAAGTACTGAAGTTTGTAACAATTAAAACTGAGCAGTCAAAGGACTAACAAGCCCTGGTCAGAAGAACGTGCCAAATTCTCTTTGCCGACAGCACACTTTTGGTTTTCCCATTAATAGGTTGATCGAGAAGTAAATGTTATAAAAACTTCTCATGTTTTATGCACACGGGATAATATGCACTTATTTTTTCCTCATATTCACCTGTTAAGCGTGGGCTTAATGGCCTGAAGGCAGCTTCCCCTATGCTTCCGTGGCTAACTGTCAAACTTGTGTAGTTGATGATGGTACTACCAAAGATATAATTTTTTAATGTGTTAAAACACGCTTGTTTAATCATCTTCTCAATCGATTTCTTAATACAACCACATAACCTAAATGAAGTGTTCTGGATGGTTTATAACATTTTATACCCCACTGTTTCAATTCTGTCAAAAGGTCGGTTAGCGGATAATGCCGGAACATTATAAACAAACTCACTTATTGAAGGCCTCAGAGGACAGCTGTGCTGTTGCTTCGCAGGGGGCTTGCAATTGTCAATAAAAGTTCTGCCACTCAAACGGCATATGCAATATACAGAGCAGTAATTCAAAGTTACTTGACTGCATGTGTACGACTCTGTAGATACGTCGCAAAACTCAGCATGAACTCAACGGCGAACGGATCCAGCGGATCTTGGAACTGCTTTCCTCAGTTAAATTCTACTGCGTGGAAAATCGGAGGAACCGTTACCTTCTGTCTGTTCATTATAGTTTCACTGGCCGCAAATTCTCTCATTGTAATGATCGTTTATAAAACGCCGAACTTAAGAAAACCGATAAATTATTTCATCGCAAACATGGCCTCATCTGATTTGCTTTTTCCATTCTTCTTTATACCTTGCAACCTGTCAAGGTTGCACACCACCTCGCTTCTTACCGGTGGTCCACTTGGCCAGGCCTTTTGTAAGCTTGTTGCCTTCTTTGGAGAAGTTTCCATTGCTGTTTCGATTCAGAATCTGATTCTTATAGCAGTGGATCGCTTTGGAGCCGTGGTATTTCCACTCCGTTCCCCACTCATCAGATCCAAGCTGTGTCCCTTCTTCATTCTTGCCACGTGGATAGTTGCCGTAGCTGTCAATTCGCCATACTTGTTCGCCATCGAGATCGTTGAATACCCAGAGGGAACCTGGCGTGTTGCGAAATGGAAGAAAGTATTCGGAGAGTCATCATCCCATGCCAGTTTCGTACTAGCTTACCACATTCTGTTTATATACATCCCTGTTATGTTGTTAGTCATTCTTTATTCCATCATCTTTATCAAGCTCAAGACACAGATACACCCAGGTGAACAGTCGACCAACAATCAGCGACAGCAGTAAAGAAGAAACAGAAACGTTCTTCAAATGTCCATTGCTATTGTAACAGTGTTTGTGCTTTGTTGGTTACTAGGCTCTATCAACTCTTTAATCTTCCGTTATCACTACAGTTCCACGCATTTCTCCTGTAGTTTTTGGCTATACGCCTCTGTCACCAAGTACATGACGGCTAACGCGTACTGTGCTATCAACCCAGTTATCTGTTTTATTTTTAGTAGTAATTATCGAATAGGTCTTAGAAGACTCATGAAATGTTCTTTTGTACAGTCGTAAGTCGCAAAAATGTGCTTTTGATTGAACATGTTAAGATTTAGAGGTAAGTGGAACACTTGCGAATAAAAAATCACCCCGACTGCCTTGGGCGTACTTAACTGAGGATTAATAAAAATAATATGTTCAGTTTATTATAATAATAACTTATTAATCATAAAAACGAACAATCCTGATATGTACCGTTAAGCACTGAAAATGCAAGCAGCAGACGTTTTAGACTTGATTCATATAGCCTTATTCGGTTCTCCTTTATGTTTAAACATTTGCTTGATACTCTTCAGTGGAGACGTGTGTGGCCGAGTGGTTCAGACTCGTCGAACACAGGGGTTCAAGCCTCGCCGTCGCGTTGTTTTCTTAGACAAGGAACTTTACTATTCATTTTTTCTCTGTTCATCCAGGTGTATAAATGGGTACCGGCGACATACAGCTGGGGGGTAACCCAAAGATGGACTAGCATCCCGTCCAGAGGGGAGAAGCAATACTTCTAAACATGCTCCATGCTGAGGAAACCGGAATAAGCTCCGGCCGTTTGGACCTTTGGCTCGTGCGCGCCTTAATAAACCCTACGTACCTTTAGTGGTCGCGGCCTGATAAATAAACTAAGGGATATTTTATCACTATTCAATGTTAGATATCACAAAGATTCAGTTATTAATTGTTTCAATTTACACTGCATTTTCAACGTGTAAAATAGTGATCAAAAGAAGTCTTCTCCTTTCATGAATTCGTTGTAATGAACAACTTAAAAAAGAACGATAAATTATTTCATCGCAAACATGGCCTTATCTGATTTCCTGTATTCAATATTCTGGATACCTTTTTTTTATGTGAATACTTTACGCTTTCTCGGGAATCGACCTGAAAATACCTTTCGTCGTGATCTGAATTTCGAGGAAATTACTTATCTATCCTCCTTGTTTATGGCGTTTTTAGCTAGTGTGTTAGTTTTTCCTTGTCGTCGATCGAATTTAATTAAATGAAACAACGATTTAAAAAAATTATAATGATGGTACGGAATATCTCCTAGTTTTTCTTAAGTGTATATGTTAAATTGAGATAAGCCTGCATAGCAAGCGTTTCTGTGCGGTCTTTGAGCAAAAAACGAGGAACGAGAGTCAACTGCCGCGCGAAAAATGGCGCAAGTAAAAGAGCGGGGAGGGGGTGGGGAGGAAAGGAAGGAAACCTCCCCTCCCCCTCCCCCTCTTTCAATTTTTAGCTCTCGTTTCATTTCTCGCACGGTCAAAACCAAAAATCCCCTTCCTCGGTCTTCTTTGCTCCGAAAGTAAACGGAAACGCTTGCTAGCTACGCAGGCTAGATTGACATATACTATTGTAACGTCTGTTGTCTGGCACGTATTGCCTTCTGTAGAAAGATCTATCCTTCCTGAATTTGCCGCTTACCAAATAATCACTTCATTAAAATATGGAAGCTTTTAAGCTTCCATTTTAAGCTTCCATTTAAAAGCTTTTAAGCTTTTAACCAGTTATATAATTGAGTAGACTTTTGCTTTTACGGACAGATCGGGTCAATTTCCTTTCATATAGAACTGTACAGACTATTTACTCCAGAACCCTTTTTCAATTTCCTTTCATATAGAACGGTGCAGACTATTTACTCCAGAACCCTTTAAAAAGGGTTCTGGAGTAAATAGTCTGCACCGTTCTTTATGAAAGGAAATTGACCCGATCTGTCCGTAGTTAATTTATGCAAAAGTCTACTCAATTATTTTCGATTAACACCTTCAGTAGATCGACAAAGTGACGTGATTTTGAAACTGTAATTTTAGTACCTTTCTCCCTGTTATTGTTTAAATTTTGTTCAGATTTTAACCTAGCTTTGTTTGAATGAGAACGAAGCTGATGTAGAAACTGAATCGTAACCTTTCTGTGGAAGAAAATATGGTCCGTGTTTGAAGCGCGCGGGCCATAAATCCATGGGAAAAAACGAGGATCCGTAATTTACAGTACGGACCGAAAACTCGGCTAATCAGAGGTATTTATTTATCCATGTTTAAAAGTAACATATATACATATATACATATATGCAATGGCTTTACAAAATTAAAGGGGAAAAACATATACTACGAAATACTATTAAGGGAATTTCTAATAAAGGTCAGTAGAAAGAGTCTTGTAGATCTGGCTAAAAGGAATTAGTATGTCTTTGCCTTCCTGACTTAGGTATCAGGGGCGGATCTAGGGGGAGGGTGCAGGGGGTGCGCACCCCCCCCCCCCCCCCCCGAGATGACCTGCGGTTTTCTAATACAACTGGTGTTCTGCAAAAAAAATCTATGTGGTTTATTGGTGTTGAAGTAGAGCAAGAGACGAGTGCACCCCCTCCTAAAAAAAAAACCTGGATCCGCCCCTGGGTATTGCTACTGAACCTGGTGTAGATCTTAAGTTATATCATGTCCGTGGCTGGTATTTGCTGGCTTTGTGAGAAAAATTTGATTTGGCTGGTTAATATCGTTCACAATTCTTTTTAATTCACGCTTTGTCCCTCCTTTGCATCTGTCCTCTAACGTTGGAAGGGATGTTCTTGGTATCCCGATGATATCTCAGCACGCTGACCCCTATCGATGTTAAGTTCCCGTCTTCATTTGTCTGTTCATCGGCATATTTAGAATATAAAGGGATGTTTAGCTGACTAGATATTCTTTAAACAACATTTGTCATCTTCGAGTTGTATTTTTGCTGTTCTTGCTTTTGTTTTTCAGGCAGGAACTCGGCAATTTCCTCCTCGCAAAATAGCTTAACTACCGATAAACCCGATAAACATTTTGTAATGTAAATTCTTTCTCTCCTCTGTATAAATAGAGGATATTACACGGTGGCGCAAAGATATGAATTTTATTTTCGAGTGGCAAAACAATATTTTACGAACGAGCGCAGCCCATCAGAGCCCACCAGAAAATAAAATTCATATCTTCAAGCCGTCGTGTAATGTTCTTTTTATTATATGGACAAAAGACATCGATAAAATAATAGAGGGAAATTACCGAAATTACATCATCGATAAACTCACGTGTGAGATAATGGAAAATAAACCACTCGGGTCCCGGATGTAGTTTTTATGAATTTTACGAGTGGTATATTTTGCAGTAAAACACTCGTGTCTATATAATAAACTTTCATATATCATTTGAGTGAAAACGCGTCAAAAGGCAGGCTTTTTGGGCCTGATAAGCTCCAAAATCACACTAACGAAGGAAAATGAAAGGAGAAAAAGAAAGAGCGAGGAGGAAGAGAGGAAGAGAAGAAAAAAAAGCGGTGGTTGCAGTCTTAGTTTTTATAATGGCTACTTTAGAGTAGACAGCGAGCAGTCTCTCTTTTTTTTCCGGTTTAGTAGGGGGAGTGCACGCACGCGCGAGCGGCGAAGCGCACCATCAGTCTCGCGCGTGGCCATTTGCGTGTCTCGCGTTTTGCTCGACGGACTACAGAAAAAAGAGAGACTGCTCGTAGTCTAACTTTAGAGTTACTTTTTTGGCCGAAAAAAAGACTGTTCGACGCAAAAGGTCCATTTGGCGGTAACATTTTCAAAAATCCGGCTAGATACATAAATATAGACAAACATGTACATAAAAGAATAAAATTATTCCCTACAAAATTAATCAACTGGCCCGCCAACATTAGTACTAGCTTTCTGCGTGAAACTTTAAATAAGGATTGCGACCTTTTCTCGCGTGGGGTGATTTTCACGCGCGCTCGCGTTTCGCTCGCTCTACTATCCCTGAGGAAAAAATGGGGGACTACTCGTAGTCTATTGCGAAAAATAAAGATTGTTGCTGTTGTTGTCCCTTTTTCTCTCGATATCACCCCAGTGAATAGTTTTCCGAATATTGTCAATTGTAAATGGTTATGGAGGATTACCTGGAGGATTTGAGAGAATCAGAAACGCAACCTCGTTCCCAGGGCTTTTCCCATTGGGAACGAGGTTGTCAGAAACGGAGAAATATTTTGAATGAAAAATAAAACTGCTGAAGGGGTGGAGCTTCTTAAAATAGCAAGAAGGGCAAAATCGCATAAATTAAAAAAAAAAATTGACTGGCAGTAACTTCAAAAACGGTTTAAAATTGTTTTAAGTGTTTCAAATCAAAAATTACGAGAGCGAAATCGGTCAGTGCTTGTGATCAGCTGTGTGGTGCGGGAATCAGCCAATCAGCAACGCAGCAACGAAAAATTATATAAAAGCTAAATCAATTAGCGACTTTCACGTTCCCCATAAGACTATTTGTTTCCTCACAAAATTTTTCATAACCTTTGTTTTAAGGGGATCAATCGTCCCGTGAGAAATTGAAAAAAATAAAAATTAAAAAAAAAAAAAATGTTGGGGGAGACAAATTGTATTATGGCGAACTTGAAAGTCGTAGATTGCATTTTTTCAGCTCAATCTCCATTGATACTTCCCTGGAACAGGGAAAAAAAGGCAAACAACACTGGCTTTGTCAGAACTAAGCTGATATTTTAATTAATGTCTATTCCTACACACTTGAAAAATTTTATATGTTTCGAAACCCACTCTAAACTACTTACAGACATAAACACAATTGCAACAAATTTTTGAAAAGTCCTACCGAGCTTCACCATCCTAAATAGACTCAATGAAGAGTGTGTGACACGCAAGTGAGTGGTGCGTGACGCGATCGAGTATGTCTATACCGTGAGGAATGCAGGGAAGAGCGAGGGCGCACCAAGTGCTACTGGCTGTTGTAATCGAACAGTACGCGGTTTGCCCGGGGGAGGGGTGGGGGGGGGGGGGGGGCTCCGGATATGAAAGGGATGGGGATGCTCGTCGGAAATTTTGAATTAAACCCCTAAAGGAGACCCATCTGGGCGGGGCCCAAGCTTTTTTGGACCCCTAAAAGAGACCATGTTAAAGCACAGACAATATATATATTTAAATACTTTTTCACGTGCAACCCTAAACGAGACCTTCGCTGCTAAATATGACGGCGTTTTGCCTAGAGCGCCTTAAGTGAGACCAAAATCCGAAAGCGAGACGACGAGCATCGCCACCCCTTTTTAGGGAGTCCCCTCCCCGGGGCGGTTTGTACTTGTAATAAACGTCGTTTACAGTTTATGCTTGTGGACTTGTGGAGTGTGTAATACCAACACATCTAACCGGTATAGATTCGAAAGATTCCCCGCCCCCCTACCCAACCAGACGAAAAAAAAAACTAGCCGGGATTAGAGTTTGCAGTGAGATGTAGACTGAAAATGTTGACTACAATTGCACTTTGTTAAAGACCACCTTACTTGTTTACCCCAAAACTCTTTTTAAAGTGTCTGCAATTTCAAAATCTCGGATCATATTAGGTCATATTGTCACGAAACAATGTACTCTAGGTTATGTGGTTGTCCATTAACAGAATTTTATACTTTTTCTTCTATTGCACAAGGCACCGGTTGAATTTTCAACCTTACCCTGGCTAAGAATTACACCTCGATTTTTGACCAGCTAAGCGTCTAAATTTTCATAGGGTTAAGGTGGTTCTGTTTGAATAGAACTCCTAAACGCACGAAGATTTAACTGGTCGAAAATTCGTCCAGTGCCGTGTGAACTTGGCCTCATCCTTGCGCACAAATCGAGCTCATGTTTTCTGAGGCAAAAGCGAGCGTCCTTTGCGCTCAGGTCCACTACTAGACTCGAAAATGAGAAGCAATCAGCGAAAAAAGTAAAACACAAAAATTTGCAGGTAATGTACCCGAACCGAAACTACGTGTTTTACTTTATTTGTTAATTTTATTTTGACCTAAATGCGTTTCTAAATTTAATCTTATTCGAATACAGTAGAAAACAGATTTTAAATCCTCGTTCTTAAGGTCCCCGGGTTCAGGTGGAGAAATTGGTGTACCTATTTAGCTCATTTACTGGTCAGTCTTATGTCGAAATGAAATGACTCAAAAACGACGTAATGACCGTTATAACCTGATGATAAATAGAGGTCTTTTCGATAATAAAAAAATCGACGTTGCTCCAAGCATCATGGGGTAGAATTAAAGTATCTATCTTGAGAATCATCCCTTGTTGGAGAATTCTTAGTGGAAGATAGCTTTGAAAACATGTCATTCATCGGGGATCCTTTGGTTGATGGACATCTTTCAAGGACTCTGCTTTGATTTAGACCCCTTTACCGAGGGACCCGCTGGTGAAGTGCTCTTTCCAGAAGCCTCCTTTGGTGTGGAACCCTTTGAGGCGCGCTCATTTGATGAGGTACCCGCTGGTGATTTGCTCTTTGGTAGAGTTCTCTTTGGTGATGCTGCGTTTTCCGCCGCGGTGCCTTGTTTTTCCACACTGTCTTTGCCAACTAACTTTTTAGCTGTTGTGTGTTGATCTAAGACCAAATGAGAATTTTAAGTTACTAAAAGAAACCTTACCAAGCAGTTCAAATTGGGAGGGGCTTAGAAGAAATTAGTGGGGGGGGGGGGGGGGGGATCACTGTCATTTAAGGGGAGCCATTTCTTATTAAAAACTAAGAAATGGAAAATGAAACCTTGACACCCACAACCTAAAATCTGGCTATAAAAGCAGAGGCTGAACACTTTTTGGCATACCCTAAGTACCTTAGGCTGGCTCCCAGCGCTAATAGTTAAGGACATACAGCAAATAACCTTACCATTGGCGTCCCTTGAGGCGCTGTCGATCTTTTTGTGTGCCGTTTCCACAAGTTTCAAAAGCTCGTCCTGTATTAATCATCGAACAGAATAAGTCGATAAATGAATAAATAAACATATCCAAGATAACATGACTAAGAAGAGTAATAGCCAGTGTAGCAAGCGTGTCTATGTAAGTGAAGCGTTTTTCCTTATCGGAAAAAAAAAATAATAATAATAAAAGAAAAAATTCCCTTTTACGAGCAGCGTGAACGTCAGGACGAGAGGAAACAAAAACTCTCGCTTCACAACTTATTCAGCATAGCGAAAGGAAAACGTTGGGTTCGCAGAAAATGCCTCCAAATTAAAGTAGTTTCATCCGATCCTCGGAACTGTTCCCGGGGGCGGTCAGTCGGGGCGAGGAACAAACGGCGTAGAAAGTTTTCAAGAACGGGCGGAAGAGCGTCGCCGTTGTTTGCGCCACGACTGACCTTCTCTGGGCCTCCGTGGGTGACATAGCCCCATAAGCTATCCGAGAAAAAGGGATTAAAAGCAATAAGCTAAGGTCCAAGGGCCAGGTAGGTTTAAACAACTCAAGATTAAGTGCGAATTTCATACAACCACTCCCTTTTCTACAAGAGGAAAGGAAACACCAACCGAATACAAGAAAACCTATCGACAGAAAAGGTTGCAAACTCCCACTCAATGTTAGGTTGCTTTATGCAACCGGGCGTAAGGGTGTTTATTTGATAATGACAAACCTTCCAGCCCAGTAAATCAGCCAGAGCAACACAGCCATCATCAGTAGTACCCTGCCACATTACGTCTCTACAACAAACCAAACATTACAGCATAGTTACACTCTCACAAGCCAGTCCCGGATTCAGACCTTGAGATAAAGGGGGCAAGGGGGGGGGGGGGGGGGGGTCTTCCAAAAAAAGTTTTTCCGCCCTTCGGGCCTCAGTTTGGTCTAAAAATTGGGGAGGGGGGCAGGAGGGCCCCCCACGCCCCTCCCCTGGATCCGCCACTGCAAGCTTGTTCCAGGCGTTCAGATTGTGGGGACGGCGTAGAGAGATGTGAGCAGGAAAAACTAAAGAGGGAAGATCTAAGAGGGAACCATACCGTGCAACTCTCAAAGTTTAAGCTCCATAATTTCCACTTAATTACAAAACCTTTTTTGTTCACTTGAATGGTAACTGCGTTTTTATCTTACCTATAATTGTCCTCACTGTCAAATTGAAATCCACTCTTCCCTCCCATTAAAAGCGTGAAAAAATCTACCTGAAATTGTAACACGAGTAACAATCAATAATCAATCAATCTAATATACAGATACAAACAATAAATACAGAAAAAAAAATACGACTTGCCAAGTTACTGACAAAAAAACATAAGAAGCAAGTCGGTTGAGGATCTTTATAAGGATCGCAAATGGCAGAGTTGATAAACCGCACAAAAAAATATTAAAAAAATAAATACATAATATGGAACGAACCGGAAACTTTGAGAGCGTTGCCTAGCAACAAATGCAATAGTACCTGCTGTCCACTTTTCTCTTTATTTATCAACAGTCTCGGAGTTGTCTCTGGAACTCTGCATACAGATACAAGAACGCGTGACATGTATTATTATTTCTTTATTACATATTATTATTCCGCTGGCGCCACTACATTGTCGAAAAGCTTTCCCGCGCATATCCGCGAAGCGAATTACTGGGGGCTTTTGAGAGACACGAGATAAGCTTTTAAGTAGTTTAAATATATATCTCTTTATTTTCATTTTATTCATGTATTCTTATAAGCATTTTTCCTTTTTATCGGTTTTATCTATCATACATTCATTTTATAAATCAAAAGCGGTCGAAATTACAGTACATCAAGGGAAGTAATCTTCGGGACTTTGAAAACTGACCGCTTAATAGAGGGTGACCGCTCAATACCGTGCCGCTCAATACAGGTTCGAATGAAGTATATGTCCCTAGAGAATGTAAAGCGCTTTTGATCATTTATATGTTTAAAGGCGCTATAGCAAATTAATAAATTATTACTATTATTATCATTATTTATTATGTTACACTAAACGAAGGGAACCTGCTCTCTGCAAGAAGCATCTGCGTGCATGTTGTCAAGACGAGGGCAAGACAATTACCTTAAAGTTGTGGAGCGTCCATCCAGAGTTACGACTATGGAGGCCTTCGGGCCTAAACGTATTGAAACAGCCCCCAGTTGTTCAGGTGGATAACGCTATCCACTGGACAAATCTCTATCCAGTGGTTACCGCATTAATTGGTTTCCCTAATAGTTATCCCCTGGATTGTAATTTACCCAGTGAATAGTGCTATCCAACGTTCAAACAGCCGGAGCCAGCTGTCTACTGTGTAAATGTAAAACGTGTTGACGGAGCTCCTTGAACTGGACGCAACTTTCCTCTTGAATATACAACATCGTTTTTGATAACACATGACAAAAGGAGAAAACCTAATCTGGCAGTGATAATTGTTTTATAAATTGGGCTATCGCATTATCTCACCTGTCTACAAGTGAAGCAAATGGCTGCACAACTAAAGAAGTACCCATCACAATCAAAAGGTCACATTTCGACATATCCTGTGACAGAAGCGAGATCATACATACGTCAGTCATATTGATTGAGCCTTTTACGAAGGCCTCCCTATATATACCCTAATAAATCACGATGTATATGAATCAGCAATCTTGACATTTATCATCTGTCATTATTTGTCACCACACACGATGCACTAGACACTGCTGATAACCACAGTATGGGGCAAGCCTGTCACATGGGCGCATTGTAAATATGGTTTAGTCTCCGCAGTCTCTCTCAGTCGACAGCAACAAAACCGGTATCTGTGTGAAGTCGCGGGTTCAAATGTAGCCGAAAAAAAAAATGTTTCTTCGTTCGTCCACAATCGAGACTTACCTTAACCTTTCTCGTCCTTGGTAATGTTTCTTACGAAGATATTACTGTTAAAGTCTATATACCGTATTTATTCGATTAACCGCCCTGGGTGCTTATTAAATTTTTGGACCTTGAGAGTGGGCGCTTATTCGAGGCTGGGCGCTTATTAAATTTTCAGTATTTTCAGCAAGTGTAGTATGTTTATTTTGCAACAAAACAATAAATGGTAATGACAAAACTCGAAGATGTAACAAGGCAAGGTTCCTGTAAAATACTTTGAAGAAAACTCCGTCTTCGGGGAAGTCTCTTATTAGTACTTATTCAATTTCTTGGGGTGGGGTGGGGTTGGTCGCTTATTTGAGTTTGAGTGGGAGTGGGAGGGAGGTGGGGTGGGGTGGGTGCTTATTCGAGGCTGGGCGCTTATTAACTTTTTCTGCCTTTAGGATGGGCGCTTATTCGAGGTGGGCGCTAATTCGAGGTTGGGCGCTTATTCGAATAAATACGGTAACTAAATTTTTTTTCACTTGTGCAGTACTAGAGACGTTGATTTTCTATTTGATAAGCTGTTTAAGGCTTGTAAGTCATGCGTCCAGAACGACAATGTATTGAACGGGCAATTTAATATGCGAAATGTGAACTTCCAAAGAAATCTTCATTGATTTACTGGATTTGCAGAAACATCTCTACTATCATAGTGAACCTAACAAGGAAGGCTCAGATTAGAGAACTGTATACAACACATGAATTGTTTATACTGAATATAGCCATTAACCTTTGTAACATGCTTGTGAAAGCGTTCTGGTAAGGACTCACCAAAAAACACAATGTCTGCAAAGATAAAATACATAATTATGTTATGCATCAGATTTGACTAATTTATAAAAGCCTTACAGTGAACTTTCTTGCTTGCAACCTTTTCATGGGATAAAAATCTGTGCTGTCAAAGAGTGCATTCTAGCACGTTACAGTAACACATAACAAAACGTCATAATAATAATGGCAAGAACAAAAAATGGCCCAAGAAGAAACAGGCAAATGCATCAATGACAAGTATTTTCCCACATTTTGACGTCCTGAACAGACGTGCAGTGTATACGACAAATTGCAGAAGAGAAAAAGGTAGAAACTTGACACACAGCGCTCAACTCTTCAAAGGATCTTATTAAGTAAAGACATTTTCCAAGTCACCAAGACCACTTTCTGTCTAGGTTTTCTTCCTTTTCTTCACCAGTTAATAGCCTCTGACATCACTTCAGTTGTCAGCTCCTGTAAACGTTTTTTCAATGCTTTCTCGAACTGAATCTGAAATAAGCTCGAAAAAAATTTTTAAAAGTACGCACCATGTTGGGCAAGACTATGTTCTATTTTTTTTACTATAGCAGCCCCTGTCTTTTTCTTTTCGAAGCTTTCTCTAAATGAATTTTTAAAAAAAAGCTCGCAGCCCTCTGTCTTTTTTTTTTTTTTAGAAGATTTCTCTAAATGAATTCAAAAAAAGTTCGCAACCCTTTTACAAACCTTTGCGTCATGTTGGACAAGGCAAAGAAAACAACTTTCACAACACGCCAACATGTGTCCGTACTCTAATAAGGAGCAACGACCACTCACAGCGCGCATAGTATTCACAGTAAACCCTGACAGATCAAAAGTAACCTGACCAATTATGGTGGATAAAACATTTTAGGGTATGAGTGTCACTATAAGTGGAGCTTTTATTCCACCAATCTGAGAAGTGTTTGAATACTCACCAGGTTTGACAACTCCTTCACACTTAGAGCAATAGGGAATCCTGTCTGCAAATACTTCATCTGAAAGAAAATAACAATAATAATTTTAGGACACATATGGTGTATATTATTATTATCATTCTTTTAACACTAAAAGCTAATAACCCAACTCGCTTATTTTTTTAAATGTCATTAAGGAGAATATTCCAGGCGCTGAATTCTTAGGGACCAGTGCCAAATCCAAAATCGTTTGTTGCCATGTCTTTATATCCACGATAAATTCTCAGAAGGGAGAAATTCATGTTGTAGTCCCTCAGTGCTGCCAAGAAGCACAACTTAAAGCCTGCGTAGCAGGCGCCAACTATTTTTTTTGAAGGCCGTGCACAGGGAAGATTTCTTCCTTCGCCCTAAAAATCAAACCAGGGCCTACTACATACGCCCTACATCTGAGCACCATATCCAAACACAGAGAAGTTAGTACATAGCCTGGGACCAATCCCCTTGGTGCAGAAATGAGGAAAAATGGGGAGACTGGGAAGTAAAGAGGCGAACCAAGCAGGGTTTTTTTTTTTCACCACGGAGCGTGGCCTCAGGCTATTAGTTAAATGTTTTATAATGATACAGGGCCTTCAAATAATAATTACTTTTCCTTGTAAGGACAGATATCCAACTAACAGTATTTTGATATGTGAATATGAGCAAATTTGGGTCAGCCATCGTTCATTGATTAACATCATTTTATTTGCAGCCTTGTTTAATACAAT
Source organism: Porites lutea (assembly GCF_958299795.1). Classification (NCBI taxonomy): domain Eukaryota; kingdom Metazoa; phylum Cnidaria; class Anthozoa; order Scleractinia; family Poritidae; genus Porites; species Porites lutea. The sequence goes on from NC_133207.1 coordinate 24,182,608, forward strand.
AGTACCAAAACCTGTCAAAACTGATGTATGAAACCAATCCTTACCCCTAATCCATTCATGTGGATACTCCTTTCGACAGCCTACGCAATGTGCTGTATGAAATGAACCATGGGCTTCAATAATCTTCTCCTGTGGGATGCCAGCCACGCGCTCAAGAGTGTCGATATTCTAACAAAGTTATAATCAATAAGTCAGTGAAGTTTGGAGAGCGAGAATGGTCCAGAGGTGAAATCACTTGCACCCATTGATGTAGCCCAGGTTCAGTGGCTGGTTGTTTCACCTACATGTTGGTTTACTAACGTCCCACTTGCTAACATCAGGGAGTGCTGCATAGTATACACCTCTTATACACATTGTTAAGATCAAGCTGCTGTATCAAATAAATTATGCAATGACTTTTACAGGGTACAGGGTCCAGACTTGACGACCTATGAACTAACTAAAGAGGTCAACGAAGAGGGAAGAAATGAAGAGGTGGGCAAATGTAAGCTTCTTTAGTGGAGTAAGGGTCAAGACAAGAAAAAAGATAATTAGTCGCAAATGCTATGTAGCTGCAAACTGCAATGAAAAAATAAACCTGATCTGATCTGTAATTTCATAATTTTCACTTTGGTTTTACAAATTGCAGAGCTATGCAGATTTGTGAAAATTTTTTAGCTTTCACCATTACCGGTGCTTACAATAATTATTATTGCAAGTTTCTCTCAAATGTTTGTACAAGTTAGATTTTGTGGCAAAAACTTTTTAAGCTAGGCTCAATTATTTAACTAAATTAGTCATACATGTAGCCCAAAACGGACCATGATATCACTACGTTACTTGTAAGTAACTTCAAGAATGCAGTTTATAGGAAGACCATCCTACCTGGGTGTAATTTCTTTGAAGTAATCCCTTGTCACTTAATAACTTGATGAAATAATGAGAAATTGTAGGCTGAAGATAGAACCGAAACACACCAGTTAGTTGATGCATGTGGCAAGAACATTCATGGGGCAACTAATAATGTGCACACCACGTTACCATTGTTATATTAAAAAAAAAAAATACTTGTGTCCAGTCCTTCTTCACGTCTTAAGTTATCAAAATTCTGATTGAGTTGAATGGAACATTAATTTTGGTTTGGTTGAAAGTTTTCTTTCAATTAAGCAATGTGGTTCAGTTTTTTCATTAGTTAACTGCAAATTAAACAATGCATAGTGTCTGAATGATCGCTCTACATACTGTAGATTGCAAAAATTAATGGTGTATAATATAAACAGTTGAAGATGATCTGGTTGCTAAAAACAAACTACAAAGATGTTGTGATAATATCAGTCTGTGTTTTCTCATTATCATAATTATTCTTACCTGAAATTTTCCAGGATAAAGCTCCTTGGCCAGTGTAAAGAAAGGTGCAGGGTTGGACTAAAAAATGAATGACAGACTGAGTCAACTTTGTCGAATATTAGACTTTGATCAATCTAGTGAGTATTATGTTTGATTAAAGGCTAAGTTCTTTCCCAAGCTTTAGTGTCAATCTTGCATATAAGTTACAATTAATATTATTTTCTTCAGACAGCAGAGTAAGAAAGATCCACAGCTTGGCAAATAAAGATACAATAAAATGATATTAAAGTGTGACCATGATCAGGTTTTTCAAGGAACCTTAACCAAATACAAGGCTGTGCTCTAAGGAGAATTGAAGGGCGCCCGGTTCTCTGAACCGGTAAAATCTAGGCTGCCCAGCATATGATTTGTATGAAAAAACTAAGATTTGCCAGTCGCCCGAGGGCAAAAGTTGGGCAACAGGGGCCACTGTGCCCTGTTAGGGCACAGCCCTGAAATAGCATAAAATAATTTATGAATTCTATAATACAGTTGCTGAACTTCTGTATGCTATGTTACTTTTCACCATAATGGACAGTCACCTATTTAATACACGCACAGCTGTACACTGTATGTTCTCAAATACCAAAATCAATTACTCAGTGAAACCACAATAACTTGAACTGGTCATTAGCATTATGTTTCCTGTTAACGACTACCAAATTTTGGCATTTCAGGTGCTCAGTGATGGCTGGTTTAACTGCATTAAACTAATTGCTAGTACATCATATATTTAATTTTCAGCACTGCTAGTGCTAAAGCCTACCCTAAAAAAATTGATCTCAAACACCGCTTGAGGAGTGGGTAAGTCATATTTTTGAAGGTTATCATAGAGGCCTGTGCCAGGGGATCTAAAATCAGGAATACCAGCTGCTGTAGATATCCCTGCACCTGTCATGACAATGATTTTGGAGCCTACAAAACAACAACCACCAAAACCTCTCAGTATTTCACCATATAAAGACGTACAATGCAGACAATTTTGGTGTCTCTGACTAGTAGCCTACGTGTAGCCAGCTAGGCCTAGAAGATGGACACATTAATAAAGTTGTTCATTCATTTATTCATTCTAACCTTTGCCTCTGTGTATAAAATTCTATAACAAAATAATGTCACTTTTAAAAATGACACCTCTTTGAAAGGTAGTACCATCTGTTGTCCCCAAAAATGTATAAACAAGTTCTTGATCACTACATTTGTTACAATCTTTTGTATAAATTTGCAAAATGAAAAACATGTCAATAACAATATTGTCAGAATATGAACTCACAGCGGCCACTCCTGATGAATTTTGCGATACCCTCAAATGTTACTTCATCTAATAACTGTACTGGTTTTTCCTTCTCCTCTTCATTAGCTTCTCCATTCTTAACTCCAATGCCAGCAGATATTTGTAAGCTTTGCAGAAATTTTTGAAGAGCATTCAAGCTAACTAAAAAAAATAACAACAAAAGAATAATAATAAATAGAATGAAGAAAAAAAAATAAAAATACATTCAGTAGCTTTACCTACATAAATACAAAGGTGAAAAAACAGATAAAAAAAATTATGAAGGAAAGTATCTTTCTAAAATTATTAGGTCTGTCATATCTCAAAGATGTTCCCGTTTTGATAGAGCTGACTATCCCTCTCATATCGACAAAGAACATGTATGTTATTACGCACTTGATGACTCTTGATCAAACTTTAAATTATTCCTAATTTGCTTTATAAGCACATACCAGGCTATCTGAAATGAGAATTATACAGTTTATCGGAATATACTTCGGGCTTTGTCCTGGGCATGCCTTCAAATTAATTGCTTGAAGCAGTTACAAAAAAAGCATTGATCTAATAATTTAAAAATGAATTGACTGAAGTACTATAAATTCTATTATTTCATTTTTAATTTGCAATGCACTGATTTGATTTAAATGAGAAGGTGGAATGAAAACAAGGAGCTGAGGCTGACTAGAGGGTTTGTAATTAGATGACAAACTGATGAGTTTTGAACTTATCCAAACTTTACCATGTTGCTGGTACACTAAATTGCTAAAACAAACTGTGCAAGAAATATCTCCAGCAAAAGACAGGCTTGACTGATATATGTCACACATACAGTGCTCTTGGCTGTCAGCAGAAAGGACAGTGTGTATAAAATTATTCAAGGTACACTAGCTAAATCAAAATATGAACTTAAACATAGTTAGCAGAGGTGACCTAATGAGGCAATTAAAAGTGTGTCAAAAGTTTGACATACTGAAATGAAAAGAAGCAAACTAAAGAAACTTACTCCCATCTTTTGGCTCTCCTCCTGAGGCTTCAGCACTACTATTATCTTGGTTTTCTAAACAAATAAAATTAATATTATTCTTAATTCATAAAATGATATAATGCAATTATTTCATAACAACTTTATCACTGTCAAATAGAGTTCTTCACATCCCTATGCTCATTTACTAATTGTCATCAACATTTGGCCGGAAAAAGCAAATGATGCCAAAGATTTTCGTATTCCAGCAGGGCAGAAAAACTTATGGGTTGCAAGTTAATACTAAGGTCTAACTGAGGCTTCTGAATTTTAGTGAGGGTTAGCATCGGCTGAAATGCCAAGTAGTTTAGGGTGTCGGATTTAACTCTGTACGTAAAGACTTGGGTTGGCCACTATAGTTGGGGTTTGTTAACTGGTTTGCTTTCAGCCAATTTGGACAGCAGGAATTCAAGGACAGGAAAAAAGTGTTTTAAATTTGAGCATAAAAGTTTTTATTATTAAAAAAAAAGGTTTTTCCTTGAATTTGTACTGGCCACAAAATATGGTCGATTTTCTTTTGGAATAAAACCAAGATTATTGATGTCCTGTCATGCCCAATGATTAACATTTCGCTATGACAAGACATAATTTATGGAGGCCATACTTGCTACTTGAGCATGTTTCCTTTTCTGATCAGTTCACTAAACACAGTTTACCCTTGGCAATAGGCAAGATCAATGGGTAAAGATTGGGTAAATGTTTGTTGAGGCCAGCACAGGAGAAAGGTTAATACTTGCTTTGTGGAAGCATCACTTTATCTGCCACTCGTACAGACACCAACACTAAACTACATGTAGTGGTAACTGGTGTATGGTACACCTAACATTCAGTTAATGCGCTCTCTCATAATGACCACTTCTTGTAATCAACCCCTCTATAAGTGACCAAATAACTGTTTTGTTTCTCAGTCAAATACTGTTTTGGCCAGAAATTTAACATATTCTTTTGTTTCCTGTTTCCGGTAAGTGACCACCTGGCAAGATCACATATGATTGTAAGAGAACCATTTCTTGAATGTCACAAAAGTTCAGTTTATGAAAGCACTGACCAACCTAGCGTGCTGAAAGATTATAGCAGTTGACTTACAAAAAAGATGGCTGTAATATGATCTAGTACATGGATAAAAAAGTGGATATTTGCTACATTGATGCAAAATGTTATGTACAAAGCTTCAACAGTTACAAGTGCTATCTGATGTGAACATTGTTGCTAGTTATCTATTTAACTAATTTTAGCTTGTAAGGCTATCACTTAACAATGATCAGATCAGTTTGAGCTTATTTTCTTGATTTTTCCTATAGACAACCACCTCTTGTAAGCAACACTTTGTTGTGTACCAAGAGTGCTCGCTTACGAGCGAGTTGACTGCAATTATTCTAACAATCATCTAAATGCTTTACACTGGTTTTGCAACTTGTCAAACTTGCTACCTAAATACTGGGCTCACTGCCTATTGGCTAGCTGAAAAGAATAAGAAATATACTTTTTTTTTTCCAGTGGGATTAAGGAAATAGTTTCGGTAAGATTTCTGTATTTTTTCTGTATTTATACATTTATTAGGCATACATGTTTCGACTCTATTCATGTTAAAGGGACAGGTTCACAGGCGCATGCTCATTTATCAAAATGCTGTTTTTCTGATGGGACATGCTGTATCATCTATGCAAGCAATATGATCATGTCATAATGTTGTCAAAGAACCAATCTGCATACTCCCCTGGCAGTCACTTGCACTTGATCAACTTAAATATTTGCAAATAGCTGTAAATTAATCAACCATGGAATAAAACCTTCAGATCAACAATAAATTCAAAGTTGGTAGTGTTGGCATAATCCACTTATTTTTTCGGCAATTTTAGTACTCCTCCATCCTACTTCAGGTTACTCTGAAATACAATTCTCTGAGATCACTGAGATACATGTGAATGGGACAATTAACCTATAGAATTAATAATTAATTGGAAAAAAGTAATTAAATTAATGAGCATGCGCTTAACCGTGAACCTGTCCCTTGAAACTGTTTGTGAGAAAAGGAATGAAGTTCCTGCATGCATAATTAATATATATAGGGTTATACGGAAATCTTACTTTATTTTCGATGGCTTACAGAAAATAACATGTCACGAACGTGTTGCAAACTAAGGGGTAGCGAATTCGACAAGTAGCGAAACCGGTTGTTACATTGTTGCATCTTATCTCTTTTTTATTTTTAACTTGTGAACGGAACCTACTCTCATCTCTTTGATGTTCACCCGAATCTCCAATACTTCCTTCATCTTGACTTTCTGATGGAGGTTTATCTGAAAATAAACGAAATATAAAAACTGAATATAAAGCTATAAACATTGGCTTACCCTCATTTTCAAATGAATGGAAGCTTCAGCTAAGCTTGCATCGCTCGCGAAATATAATTAAATCTATCAAAACGCACCTTCCTTTGAAGCCATATCGGAGAGCTAAAACAAAAATTAAAAAAACCGGAAATTTTTCCACCACATAAGTGACGCAAATGGTTGCAGTAGATACTTAAAATTTGCCGATATGTTCAAAGCGCTCAAACGGGGTCAAGAAGGGCAGTGCAGTTTCCATCAGGCATCGACCGTGTAACCGCGTAAAAGACTGGAACTGTATTTTCACCTTTTCCAAATATGGTTGTAGGCAAGTTATTAGAAAAAATGGCGGACTTGCATATGGTAGCGGACGATACGGTACATGTATTCTCTGCCGGCAATTGAGGAAGAGAGGAAATCAAAATGATTTTCTCGGCAACTTGTAAATCTATCTGCTTTTGGCATTAAAAGGGTAAGAACATCTGAGTTAAGCAGGATTTTTTTGTCACTTCACACCGTGCGCGAGCTCTCGAAATGGTTGGCGTAGCAACGGTTAAGGCTATGTGTCGGGAGAAAAAACGTCCCTTGACTGAGTTAAAACGGATTCACCGATATCCAAGCCGTTGAAACTTCTGTTTTACCCACAGGTCATCTAATAAAATGGCATCCAGAACGGCGAAGAAAACCGGTTTGTTCGCGATCGATGACAACTTTGTTGGACACTTGAGCTCCAGCCGGAAACTGTAAGTCAGGGGATTTAGAATTGTGTTGATAATTTTCCCTTTATTATGTAAGAATGGAATGGCTTTTCCATTGTGAGATAATTATTTAAAAGGGGCTGCATAGTGGGTGTAGGTGTTAGATCATTGCCGGAATATTATTGTGGGGGCCTGGGTACGAGTCCGTATAGTATCGTTACAGAGGCTCTTCTTTACAAGAAGCACGTGAGTTTGCCAGCTCCTTCACAGAAGAACTCAAAACTTTTATTAGAATAATAGTCCCTATAACCTGCACTACCTATTGTTTTCAGGGATAGGAGCATTGTTATGTCACCATCCCTATTGTTTTACCAGCCAATCACAAACCTTGTTTGGAATCGATGCAGGTCTATTAAAGGCAGGTCTAGACTATGGGTTAACCTGCAGATGTAAATTTGATGCGTGTTTTCCATCAGATGGTTGGTTTTTGAAGGGAAATTGTAACTTCGATGGACTTCAAGAAAAAGTTTTCTTGATGATTCCACTAACACGACTTGTGAACTCATGGCAACTGCAACTATGACAGAAATGAGAAAATAAGCAAAACAAAACGTGAAGCACACTTTTTGACCAGTTTCGTTGCTGTCATTGCATGACTGACATTGTAAAATTTATTGAAAAAGGCAATGTGATTGTGCTAAAAGCAATAATAAGAACAAAAAATGAGATTGTCTCTTCATCAATGGGTATAATCAGAAATACCCCTACAGAGGTTCAAAGAAGAATATATTATATTCCACAAAATAATGACCGTTTTTGAGTGGATTCCTGACATTAACATTTTTGTGGCCTGTCATTTGTAAACAATTGCTAAAAGAATACAATTTACTAGATGTACATCAACCAATTAGCTGTCGTTGACCAGATTCGGGACAAATCTATGTCATCAGCATAAAATGTTTGCGACTGAATTGCTGAATCGCAGATGTCTCTCCCACAAACTGCCCTGTATTCTAGGCTAGCAAATATTGAATGAAATACAGCCATTCAAAAATTTTAATGTTTAACAAGAGAAATGTAGATACGCAGTAAAGTTTCCACCAATCCATGCATTTTCATAGTACTGTTAATTGTCAAGTTTTTGAAAGGCTGCATCTTGTTCACAGGTGGATACCATACTTGACACTTTTGTAAAGTTTGGTGTGCTCTTTCTGACTGTTGTTGTTCTTGTGTGGATGATATGAAATATGGCTGTTGATGGTTTGCTGTACTGAAGTCACAGAGGCCATTGTTGTCATCCAGCATGGCCACCTTATCACCTGGTACTTGTGATCCAAGAATCTTCAGGTTCTCAACCCTCCGATGTACATGCAAATTTATACCCCCACTGTGATACAGGGGGGGAGGGTTGATAGATCCCCCCCCAGAGTTTTTAATATCTTGTAGTATTGCAAAAAGATTTTGCCTTCAGTGAAAAGCCTTTGATCTTCTCAACAAGATGAGGTATAAATTATTTTATGGGTGGTGGTGCTGCTGGAGGCCTGTGACATCACCAACAATGGTCACCATTTTGGCTGCCATCTTGGATTTTACCAAGAATTAGAAATCAGGTTAAAACTGCGATAAATGGTAATTTTTTGTGCTGGACATGTAAGATAACGCATAAATAAGCACTTTGCATCATTTTATCCCCCAGCTTTACTTTTATTGTTGAAAGGAGTTGAAAATACATGCATTTTCACTCAAAAAAGGCTTGACCACCTGCTACTTATGACATCATATCTTATAACCATAGAAACTGACAATAAGTACATGTAGAAAATAAAAATGGCGCTACACATTGGTGTTAACTGTGGGTTAAGGGGAAGTGGTAGGGGGTGGATGGGAAGTTTCCCAGAACCTTATAATTTACTGATCTCTGGTCACTTTTATAAGAATCAGCCCACAGCAAGACACAGAAGAGTTTACCGATTATAGGATAATAATGCCTCATTCTACAGTCACGGAAAAAATTGGTTGCTTACATGTAATCTGTTACATAATAATAATTATTATTTATTACATTTTAGAAGCAAATTGGAAGCAGAGCGACTGGAAATGCAGTGGAAAAAAATTTGTGAAAATGAAAAAAAGAGTAAAGAAAGAAATAGAGAGCTGCTTAAAGACTTTGAGAGAGTGGAGAGACATGCTGCTATACTAGCTGTTAAATCAGATAGGCTTAAGTCTTACAAGGTAATATCAGTTCTACATCTTAAAATTACATGAACCTAAGCGTGTATTACCATCTTATTAAACAACTCCCCAGTTTTATAGCATTACATGTTCTTGATTATTGTTGGACATGTTTCTGTGAACAGGGCATTTTTAGCAAATTGTATGAATTATTAAAAAAAACAACAACAACAAATCGAATAATTCAATAAACTCTTTCATCTGTTACTTGTATATTAAATTTTTGTTTTCCCATTTTAAAACATGTGATGTTACCACAGAGAATTTTTTTATGAATGTGTTCCTAAACATACACATGCATGTACAAGTGGATGCCTATTTTGTGAAAAGACAGAAGACAAACTTCATTGAGAACATCACTTGATCTGAACTGGGAAAACACAACATGCAAGCTGACAAGGTCTATTTAATAATGAAACATCTGTTGTGTGATGTTACAGCAACAATATGAGAATTATATCAATAAGATGTACCCTCGATGGAGAGAAGAACTGGAGAACTATAGACTGAGACAACAGCAGGACAGGAATGGCCTGACAAGTGTAAGTTATTTGGTCAAAATAAATATTGCGTGGTGGCATAATATAAACAGGTTGAGCCTTATTGTGCCGGTAAATGTAGTCCTGAATAGGACCTTTGTTGACAGTGACTGACATTTCAATAACCTGTGCGGTAGTCATCTTCAGAGTCAAAGTGAGTTGTATCATGTCAGGTTATGGTATTAAACTCTGGTTACTGACCTGATTGGTCATTTAAGTCGAGATCTTAATGGTGTTCTGTCAGTTATGAAAACTCTTAATGTCATCGGTGTGTTTCGATACATCTATTCAATAGATGTATTTATATATTATGCCTAAATAGACAATCAGCAATTTGACTGCCACATCGACTGTTAAATTGTGACAATAATTGTCACAATTTAACAGTCGATGTGGCAGTCAAATTGCTGATTGTCTATTTAGGCATAATATATAAATATGTTAATTTACCAGATGCAATATTAGTATCGAAAATGCAGGTAATAAGTTTAGTTATAAGTCTGGGCCCAGTTCCTGAAAGGTCAATGAGTGTTAATCCAGGATTAAAATTTGGTCCATTTTTGTATTATACATTCCAATATGCATTGCTTAGGGTAACATTTTGTGTTATCATTATGGTATCTCTTAGTAAAGGCTCAACAGCACTTTGTAACCTCGAGTTGCATGTTCTTAGACAAGAAAACTGTGCTTGAAATTTGGCTTAATCTTGGGTTAAACTTAACCATCTTTCGAGGAACCGGGCCCAGCATTGTTTTATTTACCAAAGCATAAAAAAAAAGAAAAAATTGAATTACTCAGGAGGCTTACTACTCAGGGGAAATTTCTTTCAGTAAAGTGGCATGACAATTTACTTGGTGTAATGTACATTGTACAGTACTGGATTTTTTCTCTCTTGTTCTCCCACATGTATGGTTTCAGTTTCTCTTCACTCTGGTGAAATAATTACAATGTACTTAACTTACTGCTAGTTTTCAAATTAATCTGCAGCTATGAGGTATCTAGGGTAATGATCATGTTAATCAGATCAAACTACATGTAGATGCTACTAAATTGCCTATGTTTATGTCTACAACTTTATTTCAACATTTAACACCACTGTGTGCTGTAATTTTGGTTTATCTAACATCAGTCAAACCTAGGATAAACTTATTTTGCACAGTTTCATCAATCTCTATAGAGGCAAAGCAAAGAGATCTGTAACTATCACTGTTTTGGAAGCCACCTTGATGGGTAGGCAACCATGTGAGAAATTACAGTGTTTGTATGGGAATTTAATGTCAAATAATTTCTGTAAAGGAGCTGTACTGGAAAAAAATGAATTGTGAGCTAAAACTTCACCCCTAAGGTTTCTAATGAAAAAATAATTGAGGGCGTCACCTGCGCTAGAACCACTTTTTGAAATTTTCTATACTTTTGTCTGTAAAAAGTTTTCTGCAGCTGACTAAAATTTCCTGGGAAAAATTGCAGATAAAATGTGGAAAATCTAAAGCAAGCAACTGGAGAAACTTAAGCACAGGTACGGCCCTCAAAATTTGGTAGTAGAATCCTTTGCTGTGTAACTTAAGTTTACACTTCCTACTTTCTTCAGAACAGCCGTTTTACAAAAATTATTCGACATTAGGTTCCCATGCAAACACTGTTATTTCTCTCGCGGTTGTCTACCCGTCAAGATGGCTACCAAAACCGTGACAAGGTCTATTTTCGTTGTTGTTTCAACAAACAGTGGTTGAAACTTCAGCATGATGTTCTGATGTATTTGTTACTGAAATAAAAGAATAAAACTGTTATGATGTTCGCTAGACTTAGTGCCAAAAAATATCTATTTTTACAGACTTCTGGTTTATCTGCTACAAGGTCTGGGGCTGTACCACAATACAGTGGGAATAGTCACTTCACAAGTACACCTGCTATCGCTACCAATCCACTGCCGGGATATGATAGTAGTGCAAGCTTAACACAACACAGATCTCCACCAGGAATGTATCATCCGTCAGGCAATCTACATTTACAGAGGAGTCCTTTACAAGATCGTTATAATGACTTCCCTTATCGTGAAAGGCCTTTTGATTCATCTCGTCTACATGAAGATGGTGTACTACATTCAAGATATCCACAGCAAACTGATGGAAGGTGGCAACCCTCTAGTTTCCATGACAACCAGGGAACATATCAAACTCAATTTGTACCAAGTAGTAGAGAGTTCGATGCTTTTTACCATAGGCCACCAGATCGTTACCCTTCGCCGCCTGACCAGG
>NC_133207.1:24199317-24249317 GCF_958299795.1 Porites lutea
CAAATCAACACCCTGTTGGTACCAACTTTTCGGCGGGACTTATCTCTCGCATTGCACTCTTGAATAAATAGAACTTTCCGGCCTGCAATTTACATAGCTAAGTTCAAAGGAACTTAACAAACTTAAAGCATTTCCTCTCGGCGAACCGTCAAGAACTGTAGATCAGTCATTAAACAGCAAAGCCACTTGTGTTACTAAGAAATTCAATTGTGATACTTGACGTTCTTTGTTTATCATCGTCTTCAAAAAGATCGGATTAGTATAAGATTATGGAAACTCCAACCATAGCCCAACATTTTGCCCCAAGTGAGAAGTTAGTCGTTATATGGTTGCGTTAGGGGATCTAGATGACATTTGACCAAACGAAAACGCACATGAAAATTGTCCATGTTTTCGCGCTTAAGAGTACTGACTACATGTACACCGATAGACCCAAAAGTCTCGTGATATTATTTTTCCTGTTTTGAAGTCACTGTTTCCGGCCTAATTTTAATGTTAAGCTAACCTAGTTATAATTATCTTTTTTGCTCTAAACGTGAAACACTTAAATGCTAGACGTTTCCACCAAAGGTTGTTGCTAAGGTAAACTAATACTGTTTTGGCTGCCTGCATACATGCCATTTCTAACCATACTTCGTAATTTATCTTTTGCAAAAGAGTGGTGTCATCAATTTAACTCCTTTTTATATTTCTTTATTTTTTGTTTTATTGTCTTAAATTACGATCAGTCAGTACCTTTAGTACTCAACCGCACAGCAACCTAACGACAACAACGCGATGCATGTAGTAGAAGAATTTACTTTCAGAGAAAAACACTTGCCTGATGCAGTGACAAACCCATGATCACAAACTATCGTTTTGAGAGAAACACGTTACAACGCTTAAGCATCGTTTCCATGAATATGCGACTTTTTGAAGGATGAAAAATTAAGAAATGTCTCCTTAAAGATGTCGAAGGCTTTTTGGAGAAGATATTTTTTTGTTGGGTAGTCTTTTCAGAATCTATTTTTGTCTGCCCCAAAGCATTATACATTTATGTACTCTTGAATGTTTTCAGGTGCTTTTTTCGTTGTTGATAGAAACTGAAGTCGTTCTCTCGTGACTAATACACCCTGGAAGTTGGGCGTAAGTGCAACTCTAGAATGGTGCAAACAGGCGGATGAATTTCTAGACCTGATGGGCAAATTGTGGTTTCCTTCTTGGGATTTTTTCCAACACTTAAACTTTCAGTATAGCACAACGGTGCAAATATAAGAATGCAATAACATGGAAACATATGCTACATAGCGGTTAATCTATTTAAATGAGCCGTGCCGTGAAGTGAAACAGTAAGCGAGAGACCTAATAGTAGTGGTCCTTCCTCACAATCTATATTATTACTACTTAAACTTAGAACACGTGTTTGAAGTGCTGAAAATACTTTTAGCCCGCAAATTTAATATGATATCTAGCGATCAGGTTTTATGTTTTTCACAAAAAGGGAAGGGAGAGAACAGATCGGAACAGGTGCTTTATACATTTATGTACTCTTCGATGTTTTCAGGTGCTTTTTTCGGTGTTGATAGAAAGTCCTTCTCTCGTGACTAATATACCCTGAACGTTGGGCGTAAGTGCAACTCTAGCATGGTGCAAATTAAATATGATATCTAGCGATCAGGTTTTTTATTAATTTTTTCAAAATAAGGGAAGGGTGAGAACAGATCGGAACAGGTGCTTTACTTTTTAAAGGGGGCACACAGCTGGATAAGCTTAATCGGTGCCTTCCAAAAAATACTTCTTCTGTGAAGTCGAATATTCTATTGCTGAACTTCAGTTAACGCTTCCATAGCCTGGACTTTATTGCAGCACACGACGCTTAGCGGTCCGGTGGAATTTTTCTCTTATTTTTGAGCGTAAGAACAAAAAATATCCATCGGCCAAATGCGAAAATATAGCCGAGCTTGCTAATCAGTTAAGATTGATTGTGCAGTGCCGGACAACAGACGATTATTTTTCTGACTGTTCTAAGACTAATTCTTATCGCTTACTTTGATTCATAGCCTCATGTGCGCTTCAGAATTGCACCAATTTACCTCAAATCATTGAGCGCTAAAAAGAGTCAATTATTCTAGGTGAAATTTTGTCATGTAAAAAAACTGTTTTACACTGAGAACCTTTTTAGTAGTCAAATACAACTAATCGTTTAATGAACTGCAAGCAAAACTAATTTGATTTTTATACATTGATAAAGTTTTAATGTTTGACCTTTAATGTACTGTATACATACATGTATGCTCATGTCGTGATCGCGGATTGTTCGCTAAAACATGAAAAGTGAAACACTGGTAATCCTCTTACCAGTTTGCTTTGTTTGTGATATAGTACTTGTGTCACATTTGCATCGAGAGGGGATAACAAAAATACTAAAGAAGGAAAAAGAAAAAAAGAGAGAGCCAGAGAGAAAGGAGGGTACATGATGACATATAGATGTGTTATATAGGATATTAATGAACTAAAGCTTAAACTGAACTAAATATTCAAACTATTTCGTCTAAGGAACAGAACACACCTTATTTATGATCCTAATTCCTGTAGGTACCTGAGGTTGATTTTATTTACAAAATCTGGGGACGGTAGAGCTTGACTCAGTTTGGATTTGTACATGTAGTAGCGGAGGAATGTAGTAAAACATAGTTGAATTTCCTATTTAAAGTTAAGCCCCTGATGTATTAAAAAGGCCAAATATTTTTTCTTTGTTCTTGAAGCAAAAACATTTTGTGTGAAAGGGGTACCTTTCCTCTTAAAAAAGGTATACCGAAAAAGGTAAGGGATTGGGCATCCAGGCGAAGCCTCCCCGTTTTAAATTTGTTGAGTATCCCAGGGGGTGGGGGTGGGGGTGGGGGCTCGAAAGGTTCAGTGATTTTCTATATGGTGATCATTTACCTTTCAAATCTCAAAGCTGACCATTCAGTTTACGGTAAAAAGTCTAGTTTTACGTTGTAATCGTTCTTAAGCGAGTGCAAAACTACTGCAGGGACCTAGTCTTTTAAAATCAATTATACAAATCAATTAGTCTATTCTCGGATGAAACACTGACTCAGTACTACTGTTGCCAAGACTGATAGACTCGTTCTTTAGTCTACTTGATGCTTTCGGACGATCAGCGAATTGTTATTTTTTGAGGTGTCGTTGCTTAACAGTATTGCTAATGCTCTGTAAGCTCTGTAAGCCGAAACACCAGGTACTCTTTCAGCGTGTAACTGGGCGTGCTAACATGCCGTTCAGCCAAGAGTGATGTAAGTACTCTCTCATGATGTGCCACGGCGGAATCAACCTTACCACTCGCATCAGCCCGTGAACATCACGCACGCGATAAAGGTGGGCGTCGGTGGAGCTCGCCAGGCCCACGATCTCCGACATACCTCTGAGGTAGCGGCCAACGGCTATCACGAACATTTGTGTGCCCATAGCTTTGATTTGCAACGCGCGATACAGCGTTTTTTCTTTATCCACATTTGACTGTCCGTCAGTGACAATTAAAACACGCTTTCTTACCCCAGGCCGACCGCCGGAGTTGCTGTTTAATATGAGCTCCCTTCGACAAATATCGAGAGCATCTTGAGTATTCGTTTTCCCTGCCTCGAAAGGTATCTTGCGTAGTTTATATACGGTGTCACGGCGCGTGGTGAAATTAAAACGGACCGTGGCGTTGTATGAGAATGTAATGGCCGCGTAGCGTCTGTCTCTGTCTGCCTTTCCTGTAAGTAGCTGCAGAGCCCGTAGCGTATTTTTGTAGTCTTGAGGCCGTATCGATGCTGAGGAGTCTATAATGAAGATCGCATCGAACTGTGCAAATGACTGGGTCGGTATGTCCGCAGACCTGCGATGTCTTCTACGTAGTTGTCGAATGACTCTGTGATCTATGCCAAGGAAGAACCGCATTAACTTGTCGGCTGTGACTTGAGCAGGTGGAATTTTCTGAAATCCTGTCAAGTGATGAGATTTGGTTAAAGTCGTCTAACATTACAACACGCTGTTTAAGAGCTGGAAGCTGTCTTAACCAGATTGCTTGTGTTTTTGTTTTTTTTTAACTCTCGTAAACATAAGGATTCAGAAACCAGCAATAAAGTTTATCCATTTCACACCCAGAGTTTTTGATGGGGCCTCGTCAGGTAGTTCTAACTCCTGAGTCTGTGGATAAAATCTTATGATGTGACCATTCAAGTGAAAGCTCTCCAACAGTACTTTCACACGCTACTATTTATTCAGTATTTAGTTCTAACTCTTTGTATCTTTGGATGAAATCCAACGGTGTGACTATTCAAATAAAACCTCTTCAGCAGTAGTGGTGCTATTTATTTAGTATGTAGTTCTCAGTAACTTTTGAGTCTGTGGATGAAATCATGTGGTGTGACCATTCAAATGAAATCTCTCCAACAGTTCTTTCTCATGTTACTATTTGTCTTTCGGCAATTTGAAAAATGAAATTTGGGATTTTTGCGATTTTTTTTTTTTTGTTTTACTTTGGCCACCACTGGGGGTGAAAGGAAGAGGTAAGGAAGGGCGGAAAGCGTTTTGTATGAAGACTTAAGTGTGCATGACTCGTGCAAAGATAAGAGTAACAATTTCAATGTACGTAATAAACAGCTCCGTAGGAATAGGTACTCAGTAGCTTTCATATGAGAGAACACACTACACACTTCAGGATCTCAGCAACTGCTTCGGTCTTTCTTTAAAGTGACCACTATAACAGTCAGGACGTAAGGATTTTTCTAACAGCCAACTCAACCTCTAGTTTAGATTCACCTGAACTGTCGGGCAGCAAAATCGAAGGCGAAAATTTGCAGAAGAATTAGCTACTTCACAACTTTAAAGCATCTTGTACAAAACTATGAAACATTACCAACAGAAAGCGCAAAACAGCGGGTTTTTTTTTTAATTTTAACCCTTTAGTGAGACTTCTAAACTTGTCCTCTTTGACTCTTAGTCGAGAAGCAAAGTTTGAAATGTCCTAAGTATTTTATCATTGTACTCTAAAGATGTCACCATGGAGTCTGTTTTTGTTTTAATTAAAATGAAAAGGTATTCAATAGAGATAATTTTGTCTCTCTTTACTACACGCAGTTGGTTTTCTCTTTAAGTGAGTTTAATTGAATAGTTTTGTTGGTCTTAATAGCTAGCATGCTGTGTCAAGCTTCGACAAAACAAAACTTTGTTTATCCAAACAGCTAACAAAAGATATGCTAAGTCCTTTTTTGAATTCATTTTTTAAGGTCAATGATCCTACGTCGTGTTTGGTCTTGTCTGCAGTGTCTTAATTTTAATTGCAAAAACCCGTTTGTATTATCGCTGCTTGAAGCCGCTGTGAAGCTTTTCTGACGAATATCAGTGCTGCAATGACTGAAAGCTACCAGAAAACCTCCGTTTGCTTAACTTTTAGCCTGCGTAGCATGGCAGTTTTACCGGGAGCACGACTAAGCGGCAAAGACGCAAAAACGCGCGCAAAACGCGGGCGAACGTCCTCACGATTTCTCTGCCCTCGCCCGTCGTTATTTACTTTGCGCGCCCAACCAAAACCGCCATGCTACGAGGGCTACCTAACTTTACGGCTGAATTATTGAAAAAGGCAACAAGTGTGAGTTATCACTTGTTAAACGATTCGTGTGAAACCGAACCTGAGAGAGAGAATCAGAGGTAGTCTCTAAGTCTGAAAATTTTTAAAAGCATGAAGACCTGAAAAGGTTTAGGTGCATGGCTTCAACATTTGCACCCTTTCATAACCAAAAGAAATCCTATAATGAAATTCGTTCAATTCTTAGTTAACGTCTGTTGATACTTTTGTGTTGTACTTTTTTCCTCTAAAGCTAAAAGTAATGTAAGAAGGAAACTCGAATTTTGTCTCAACTTGTGGATTTGGGTGCTGTCAGTTCGGTTTCTGAAGGCATCACTTACTTTCCCATGGATCCGAGTTTACGATCTTGTTCTGCTCCCAGATAAAGCCGGAACACTCCCACCATAAAACGAACATGACTGCCACATGCAACAGTGTCCTCCACATTTCGAGGCTGTGTTCCAAGACTATTTAGTGAATTGGAGGTGTCTTCAGTAGAATGGCCGAGTACTTGAGGTTATCAATTTATCTCCTTGTGATTTACGCAAAGCCTTTTATCGTTTCTGTCGACACTTCTGGAACCAATTATGTTATACTAAAACGTATTGAGGAGACCTAGGGGGTGTTAAACAATAGTCTGGAGTTTCGAGCTATGACACATGGCAGGAGTTAGGCTGACGATCTGCCTCAGTAAGTTTTTACAAACTTCCTTTCTCAGAATTTTCGAGAGAGTAGACTTCAGTCAAAGTGCATATCCGTGTGACCTTCGCGTACCAGCTGAAATAAGATGATTAAAACAAATTCGACATTCAAATACAGTCAATAATCTTAAAGTTGCCCTAAAAGTCAATCTCATAGAGATAAAAGAACATGGCTAAAGAACAGCAGAGACCAATTCTAGCTGTCCGTTTTTGTGACAGAGAGAGAGCGTCCAAATTACTCGAGGAAACATAAAGAGAAAAACGTCTTTTAATGTGCTAAAAGAATACAGATAATTGGCACTATCTCGAATTTGACCTCTTCGAAGGAAAAGGAAAGACAAACTTTCGAGAAAAGGAGAGCCCTATTTAAAGCGGGAATAAAATACTGTTGAACAGACTCCAAGAGAAACGGATGTTTGTTAAAACCAGTGACAAAGAAATTTCCGGAGCTTACTTAGAAAGGCCACACAACACTTTCACGCTTCGTTTTCTATCTCTATTGTACCGTATCGGCCTTATTCTACAGAAAAGTTCCAGTGCTCTTCACTTTTCAACAAAAACCTTTGTCGTTCGCATATCAAGGTACCTATAGCAACCAATACCGTTTTTCTTGTTATCTCGGCACCAAAGCCTTTCTAGAATTTTCCATCGTTGTTGTTTGTTTTTATCAAAGGAAAATGCCTGGATGTATTTCATTGTTTTGCTGCACTTTTTGTTTATATCAGTTTTAATTATAGTATTTATAACTGCCTTTTCATCATAATCACTTGTCTTAA
The DNA here is from genome assembly GCF_958299795.1 of Porites lutea. Classification (NCBI taxonomy): domain Eukaryota; kingdom Metazoa; phylum Cnidaria; class Anthozoa; order Scleractinia; family Poritidae; genus Porites; species Porites lutea. Next base: position 24,206,385 of record NC_133207.1, read on the forward strand.
AGAAATTTTATACTTCGCTTGCACTTGAGGTTAAATTGTTTAATTTGATTAGTAATGTTTTTGGCAACTGCTCCCCTTTATATGTTTCACCTACGCTTTCGGTTGAAGTCGTCCGTTTAATTTGATTTGCTTCATTGTTTTCACGGCTGTTCTTTTCACCAGGTTTTTACTTGTCGTGATATCACTGTTATCATGGTCTATAACTTGCTTCGCTTCAGTAGCGGTTTCTACAGACTTAAACTTTAAAACTGATAAAATTCAAACCTCACGTCCCTTTGCAAAAAGTTACCTAAATTGATTTGAGGCTTTGAAGGTTATACTCTCGAGGAGCTCATACATATGTTGTATTACGTAATGGCAAAAGATTTCCTTTAAACAAGAAAGCTTAAAATCGAAAAAATCCTACAGGTTAATGATGCAGCCACTTGATCCCTTTTGACTTTTTGCTGTAAAACGTTCCTTTTCCCCTTAATTGATTGCCTGTCTCCCTATCAGGATTATATTGAACTTCGACGCTCAAGCGATTCTGGCTGCAATTAACCTTCTGTATTGCGAAAATTACCCTATCAACCCATCATTGCAATACTGTCCTCGGGGTGGGGGGGGGGGGGTGTACTCCATATATAAGACATATAGGTATGTACCGCCCCAAAGGGTAGGATTTTGGCGCTGTTTCGGTCTGAAAACGGGTATAGACTTTGTTCAGTTTGGTCTGGAATCTGGTAATTAGTTTTTGAGTGAAGTACCAGAGTGTGTATTATGGGCGTATTTGCCATTTCAGTTTCAAATGAATTAGAAAGAATGATTAATGGAAATTCGAAAATGGATTTTAAGAAATCTTTTTGTTGGCGTCTAATCTAAGTAATTTCAGGCCTGAAAACGGGTCTGGATTTTAGAGGCCGGTTTTGAAAACGGGTGTGAAACATGACATTTTTTGGTCTGAAATAGCGTCAGGATTGGGGAAACCGGAAGCTATACACTCCCACCTAGATTAACCCCCCCCCCCCGGAATACTGCCTTCCCTGACATTTTAAACGATAAGCCACATGTTAAGGTTCTTAAACATCTTTTTCAGAAAGGAAGTTTTTTTTTGTCATAATCTTATTATTACGTTTATTTGTAAGATTCGTTCGTTACTAACCGTCAAATGTTAATTAATTCCCTTATCGTTTAATTTCATGTCGTTGAAGATTATTCATGCATTGAAGCGAACAACTGGAACAAAGCGACGCATTTTATTTTCTGTACCCTTGGTTAACAAGATTAGTCTCGCGAGCAGTGGTAGATTAGTGAAGCTCTCTTCTTTGAAATGGTACTTGCGACCAAATGTCTCGACAATATTATCCTCCTATATTTATGTCTTACTATTTCAACAACGTGCTGGAAAGCACGTTTTAGTTCGCGTGCTTTCTCTGAATTATTGACAAGTCACGGTAACTTCATTGCTAATTCTCATTGGGGAAGGCCGTCGCTGACTTTAGGGTCTTCTTTGTCAGAGCTTTGTAATATGCTTGGTGATGTCACCTTTGTTTTAGATTGGATAGCAAGGTTGCCATTATTATAGTGTATACTTGTTAACAAAGATAGCATACTAAAACGTAGGGGGTTCGGAAATAGGGTGCACCGTCAGCCCAAGCTTTTAGAAGGTTACGTGTGGAAGCATGTTTTGAATTGCAGTGTGCTTATTTAGTCAACTTTGTCTTTCAACTGTTCTATTGCTTTGGGGATTTGTTTTTAGGTCACTTTTTTGTAATTGCTAGTAAGTAGTTTAACAGACGTTTAGAGAATTCACAGAATTTTGGTACGTAAGCAAATGCGTTTGGTTGTCATCATGATTGTAGTGCTTGCAGTTATTAAACCTCTGTGTGCAAACCTTACTTTTGTAACTTTGTTCTCCGCTAAGGCAAAGCCACCAGGCTTACTGTAGCCTGCGTAGCAGGCGCTTGGCCCCGCGTGTCTCGCTCGCACGCGCCCGTTCTCTCTTTCACCCACTACATCCAAGCGCCTGCTACGCAGGTTAGGCTTACTGTCGAGTACAAACAACTTTTAGACTTGTAACTTAGGCCGACTTATCTCTTAGTACAAGTTCACCACAATAATGGATCTATATAAGCCAAATGCCACCGCTGGTCTTTACAACCCCTATCATGCTTACTTAACCGTTTTATCTGTCCGAACTGTAAGAAGCAGAACCTACTTTTTTCTGTTTGTTTGTTTGCGTGTTTTTGTTTTCGGTTGTTTTTGTTTTTTTTTGGCGCCCGAGCGCACTTCGGTCTTTAGCCTGTTAGTAAGAGCTTATGCAGTCAGTTATCTCGTTTTGGACTCTTTGGTAAAACAGACATCACCCTTAACCGCACATCTAGACACCCTTTCACTTTAATTTCTATAATGCAGACAGCTGTCTAGAGGGACACCTAGAGTTGGTCCCTGGTCAAGGTGTCCAACGTAACGTCATTTTATTGGATGGAATTAAGTGTTTGGCCGCCTACAACTCTACGTGCCACATTCCTTTTCTAGGTCAAGTGTAGATGTATAACAAGACAGTAAGCTAGGCTTAATTAAATACTCGCAAACCAAAACAGTTTCGTCCCGCGAAGGTATTTCAGAGGACAAAAAGACATGGATCAGGTATTGATGTCCTCACCATATTGGTAACGTTCCATAACCCAGGGGCGCTGGTGTTGATGAAGGTATCTCCAGGGTGGAATAAGCCGAGTAATGTCCAATAGTGACATGGTGTTTCGAACTCGAAACAGGTGTCTATTAGTAGTACTGGCAATACCAACCAGCTCCTGGATCCCAGGCATGTAGTTTCCAACACCAATTACGAACATTTCCACGCCGAGCATTTTGAGTTGAAATGCACGAAACAAGGTGAAGTGAACGTTTACATTGGAGCTCCCATCGGTGAGTAGAAGAACGCGCTTTTTAGCTCCTGGACGAAGCTTGGAATTTTTGTTCTGAAAGAGTTCAGTTCGGCATTTTAAGAATGCTTCTTGGGTGTTTGTCTTGTCGCCGATAAACTTTACTCTACTGCGCAGATAGTGTTTCGCTGTCGAAGGATCGGTGAAATCAAAAGAGACCGTGGCTTTATCCGAGAACGTTATGGCTGCGTAGTGAGTATCCGGTCGTGCTTTGCTGATTAGAGTCTTCAGAGCTTCAACGCCTCGGTCAAAGTCGCGTTTGCGAATTGAATTAGAAGCGTCAAACACAAGAACAACGTCATATTTGGTTTGGTCGAGACTTCTTCGATATCTTCTTCTGCTTCCGCTTTGAAGAAAAAACCGTTCAATTTTCTTGGCGGTTACTTGTTTTCTAGGCACTCTATCAAATCCTGCCAAGACAAGATTACTTCTGTTAATTTTATAACCCAATTGCATCCAGAATTAGGCGTTGAGGTTGACTCAGGGGGTTTCTATTCGTCTAGCAATTCCTGAGTGCTATCTAATAGACCGCATTACTGTCATTGAAGTCTTACATAGCTGGGTCTAGCTGACGTGTACTCAAATGTAGTGTGTATAGCTGTAAAACAGTTTCTACCCTCTCCCATATGATCATCTTTTCATGTACACATTGCTCCAAAGAAACTTAAAACTTAACCCTGATAATCTCCATCTCCACTTTGCGACCTAAATTTCTCCATTTTCAATTCTTTGATTTTTTATTTTATCATTGAAGATCAGGCAGCTCTCTAGCCTTGAAACCCTACTCCACAGGAAAATTATTGTCTGAGTCACTATGAATTTACGGACGCGGCAGACCATATCTGCTCACAGAGAAACAAAAAATAAATAAATAATGATGAAAAAAAGTAGGCTGGTTATCAAAATAGAGTTTATTTGGTGTTTTTAATACAAATTTAAGTTCTAAGCCGTTTCAACTTGTCCTAGCGTAATATCTAAACATTGCTTCCCATGAAAAGAAACAAGAACGCATACTGCTTAGACTGAATAAAGAGCTCTTAAAAACGGATCTTGAGGTACGTAGATTATCTCATTTAAACCACTGAATAATTTTATTATGGCGACGGCAACGAGAACCGTCAAAAAGCAACAGGTTTCATGAAAATAAGACTTTGCATGTGCGACACACTTTTTGGTACATTTTTTTGCCGTCATGCACTGCACGACTACGACTTGAAATGCCTAATTTTACGTAGTTTATCGAGAACATATTAGACAAACAACGTCAACTTTCTCTTTCCTGTTTTGAACTTGGCTATTTTTCTTAGGAATTCAACTTGAGTAGAGTCGCATTCATTTGGCAAAGTGAGCGAAATGGGATAATGGCATTGAAGTTTTAAAGAACGCGAATTCAATTTTTAGTTATCTTTTCGTTGTCTTCGCCGTTGTGATATCTTACACTCCCAGTTTTTTCTAACAGAACTGGGCCCTTACGCATACAGGAAAGCCATTTTTAATATCCCACCGCATGTACTTTTACTTCAAAGTAGAGTTAACGGACTTTAAGCTGACATCGTCTCGCTCTTGTCGGAACGTAGTTACTTTAAGTTCGTGTCTTAAAGACACGAACTGAGATTTATGATGTTAAAACGGTGTGGGAGAATCAAATACATTTCCTTAATAGATAGTCCATTGCACGACAATGGAAATTCCTAGGTAGAGTTTAAAGTCCAACTTACTTGACTGTGGAGACATTCCTCTTGTCTTCGTCTTCTCCCACACGAAGCCGTCTAAAAACACAGCAGACAGAAGCACCAAAACCGTCTTAACAGTGAGCATCGTATTCGCAGTCGCAGCTTGGTCCGTGGCCCCTTTTCTTTGCCAGGCACACGAGTTTGTTCGACTGGGTCGTTCTGACGGGAGGTATACTTGTTGTGATTTGCATTAGGAGTGGGCGGAATTTAAATAACCCAGTACAATTTCTTTAGTTCGGGTTACGTTTCACTTATTTTAGTGTTGAAAAGCATTTTTCGCTTGTCGTCTAGAGGTTGCAGGTCTTCGATTGATCGTCACGAAAAAAAGAAAAAACAAGGCAGACAAAAACAAAGACAGAATAAGTGCTTTGTTTCCTTTTCGCAGTTGGAAATCGTAGGCGTGGTGGCTGTAAAAGTGGTGTAACCATCCGAAAACCTGCCAAGTTAAATTCTGTTGTTCCAAGTATTCACTTTTTCAGCAATGAGAAAGGTTATACGTAAATTAAGGACTATTGAAGCTTCTGTGATATTAATAAGTTTTTTTTTTTTGTTTTTTCATTTCCATGTGAAAAGTTATTACCTGTTCTGTTTTACTGTTAGGATAACGAGAATTTCTCGCTAATGCTAATTTTTGAATGTATTTTGCACACAGAAAATTAACTTACGTTCAGATATAAAAGTAATTCGCCTGCAAAAGGTTTAATTATATGCGATAAGAATCTGGTTCCAGAAACTTCTCTTTTTAGTTTTTTTTATAGTTTTTCTTTCTATTGTAAGAAGACGTTTATCTCATAAGGCTCAAGGCACAAGAATGCTACTTTCTTAACAAACAAAATTCAGTCTTGAAATGAAAACTACAGACAATAACAGTTCATATTATCGGAAAAACAAAAGTGGACTTCAAACTTGGAGTCTGCCGCGTCGGTCCTAAGTACACTGCAAACTTTTAAATTGCTTTATTGCTCTTTCTTCAATTATTATTATTATTATTATTATTATTTTGCTTTGGCTTGTTTTTGACTGCCGCTAATCTTTGCTTATCAGTCTTACAAAACGGGCAATTATGACACACGACTGCGTTTCTGGAGTGTTCCGCCGGTCTCGATAAGAAACTTAGGGTCATCTCGACATCCCTTGATTCCAGTCCGTAACCAATAAAAAAGATCTCTATCTTAACAGATATGTGTGTAGTTTAAGCTCCAACCAATACAGTCGTTTGTTTTCGCGGTGGTAGTCTGCTCTATTTTTTCTGGAGTTTTCTGATTTCTCTAGAAACTTGGCGCATTACCATTTGAAATCAATACTGAGGTAAGGAGTGTCAGCAAATGAAGACAAGACAAAATATCTGACTTCGTGCTGACTGTTTAATCAAAAACTGTTTCCAATTGCTGTATACTTTAAAGTTAGCTATACTTATCTAGGCTTCCCAAACCAAAATCCTTTTTGGACCTTAAAAGCTTTAGATGTGCTGAATACAATGATCTTTAAATAGACTGGTGCTTTCTAGCCGGAAGTTTCTGCGGTGTGTTTGTCGAAAGAGGATCCCGTCCCTTTTTTTTAAGTATTCGTTTTCAGTGGGTCAAGCAAATCATCAACAACTTAACTTGACTAGTTAGGCAAGCTTTCAATTCCCCTAAAGTGCTATTAAAACAATCCAGGTTTTTATCAGAACATATCGCACCCATACTTGAAACTTGTTGGCACCTCATTGCAGATAAGAATTTTAATGGTTCTATAAATACTTATATTAGGATGTAGACATGACATGAGTGATTGATTTTTCTCCGACAATTAGGTCGGTGAAAGAAGCCTTACTTTTGAAGTATTTTTAGGGAAACCAAGATTGTTTACGAGTCGAAGTGATCTTTTTACTTCGTTTGCTTTGCCCGTCAAAAAAGCGGCTCCCCATGTGTTTGTACGCGATCCTACCACTTTTATATCCCGAGGGTACTCCCTTATATAGCCATATAGGTATGTGCTACCCCAAAGGGTAGGGTTTTTGCACCGTTTTGGTCTGAAAGCAGCATAGACTTTGTCCATTTTGGTCTTGAATCGGGTATGGTTTTTCTTGCCTTCGTTTGCCTCAAATTACATGCAAATGGAAACAATTTTGAACCCATATGCCAAAAACCCAATGAGAAAACCAGAAAAAATCTCTCAGATAAATTAAGTGTCATTCGTGAGGTCACCACTCTCTTTCAGTTGTTGATTTGCCAAATCAGCGCGGCGGGCTGTTTAGGTGTTTAGAATAGCACAGCGTGCATAACTGGTAAAGAGTGCTCATATGTGAAACTCTTTCAACAATTATCTTTCCGTGTCGTTCAGTGATATTCTCAGCGTCGTGTGAGGTGTTGAAGGAAAGTATCTCAGCCGTCCTTCTGGCAAAGAGGAAATTCCTTTGATTTTAAATTGCCAAAATCACTTTTCGGTAGGAAAGCTATACTTATACTGAATGAGCGGGTATCAAAAATAAATATACACAGTGTAAACAAATGAACAAAGTACAAAGTCAGCAATTGGGATCATTTTCAAGTTAATTTTGTCAACTTTGACAGTGCGTGTCATCATGCGCCATGGAACTTTACTTTACATGTGCATGAATGCCAATATTATATCTTCTTGTCCAGCAAATATGCCTTCTTATTATACACTGGACTCACTATCTGTCTTCTCATTGGCTAAGAGCCTACAGCTTACTTTGGAAATCAGTGCAACATACAGATTAATTAGTTATCTGTTAGTTATCTGTTAGCAGATAACTGACTAATCTGTAGGTTGCGCGCGCAATGCCTGATTTCCAATAACAATATCAATTTCCTGGCGACAGTGTGTTTGCCGCTATTTTCCTCAAAACAATGTACAATAAAACAATTATTAGATTCGGTTTTTGTGATATCCTTAATAATCAAGGTCTCTGTAAGTGTTATTAGCCTCGGCCTTGGGCTCGGCTGATAACACTTACCTCGGCTAGCTTTTATTGTTCTTACACTGTAATCAGGGATAAAGCTGGCTTTGCAAATGCCACTAATCTGAACAAGTGAAAAAAAAAATTGATATATACCAATCCCAAAACCACACAAGTAGCTTTCCTTTATAGCTTTTTCACTCACGTTGCTAGCACCTATGCAAATCTCTTGCGACAAAAGCGTCTCAGCACACGGCCCCGTCCACACGTATCCCGATAGTTTTGAATCCCCAACTTTTCTTTCCGGATTCGGCTTCAGTCCACCCGTATCCGGTGAATCCAGCGTACGAATCCGCAACTTTTTAAATCCGCTCTCCAGAGTGGAAATTTCTGAATACGCTATGAATCCGGAATCTGGATATTCTTTTATCCAGTGACGTCACAAGGTCGAGAGTAGTTCTTTACCGTGAATATTCAAGACGGTGCCGAGCGCAATCTTATCGCTTCTTTACTTCTTGAACTTCAGATTCAAGTCTTATAACGTGCGGTAGTTAAAGCTAGGTATGATTACTGTATACTTCGATGACGCCACTTTGAACTTGACATTAAACAAGATGAAAGACACATAGCCTTCTTAATCAAGGAGGAAAGTGACTGACTTGAATTATTTTGCTCCTTTTTGTTAATTCCTAGTATTTTGGAGTAATTCTCACGGGTGGCCTCTATTAGACCTGCGGGGGACGATTATTTAACAATTATTCCTTCTAGGCCGAATGGGCTCTGAGTCAATAGCCCATGAAGACGAAGGCCGAATGGGCCATTGACTCAGAGGCCACGAGGGCGACATGGATAATTGTTGTAGTAAAATCCAACTAGTTTGTCAAAAATATCGAGACAAAACAACTTAAGCCAGCAAAACGCAATTCTGCGGCCATTGTTTTGGTTTTCAAAGCCGGCGCTTTTCGCTACTAGTGGACTATAAGATATAGCCTAGTAATAGCTCAACCAATCAGAGCGCAGCATTGATAATAGACCACTAGTTGGATTTTACTAATAGATAATAGGCGTTTATTTGGAAGTGGGTGTCTATTAAGTCATTTACAGTTGTAATGTTAACCCGTAAGATAGCCACTCATGTGAGGTAAACACTACTCTAGGGAGTAGTCACAGGGAGGTCTGTCCCTCAAGCAAATGCCACTGTTTTAAGGCGGGAGCTCTCTAAAGCAGATAAACTGGACACTCAGAAGTGTCCAGCCCCGGCAGTAAGCAGCCTGCTGCAGTAACTACTTGTGTGGAGGAAGGTTGGCAACATTCTTCTGAGAATGACGTTTAGATACGTTCTTGAAACATTTCTTTCTGAACATTTTTCAAATCGATTCTTTTCAGAGTCAACTGCTGCTGACTCGAATTCTGGAAGCTGCAGTGCTAGATACCAGCGATCCATCGGCCTCTCCTCCTCCAGCTGACGACTTGGATCTCGAGCCACGCGTTGAAACTGAGGCGCCAAACAAAGATGATGTGTCCATCGCAAGTGAGGGTTCCAGCAGTACCCTGGGATCTACACCTCCTAAAGTTCAGCCAGTGTAGGTTACAAGCAAAATACATTCGTCAGTGACTCTATTTTTCAATTAATAGTTTATCAACAGAAACAACAACACATGTATTTAAAGAGGCTACGTCACGCTATTTGCTAATTTTTTCACTGAAACTTTTTCCTGTCGTCTGTTGCAAAGGATGGTAAGGATGGACATGGATTGGGAAAAAAAACTGGGCCAGCTTTTCCAGGTTTAACTGAATGCTGTGCCTGCAAAAATCGCCAAAAAAATATTATGGTTAGTTCTCCCTGATATCTCTAACGGAACATTTTGTGTACGGGTGAAAGCACTAAGTAATGACTGTAGCACAGACCTGACAACCTAAATCCCCTTTAAAGAGTTAAGATGCGATGATTTCGGTCTGCGGACGAGATTACTTCGAGACGGCTTTATCACATCTTACGAGCTACCACACGAAGAAAACATGGATCCATAAACTATCATTTTGTTACAAATATGGTAACAGAACTCTCTCGGATGAACGGTAAATGTATTAAACTTGTTGGGAATTGAGTGACATGCGCTCAACCGTAGTCCGTAGTCGATGAATTTCAAACATTGTATTCTACAAGGTTCATCTAAAACGGTTATGTCAGCGATGGTTGAAGATATCCCGTATTGCATAGATCATCAGATTTAATCTACTTTGTCTAAAATTTGCGAAAAAAAATCTTCACAAACTTATTCTTATGTAGTGGTTTAGGCGACAACTACCCGATAAACATACGTCTATTTTTTTTTTTTTTCTATAGCAAACCAAGTGAAGAAGACCGCAAGCCTACAGCCGAACCGTCGGCGTCGTACGAAGATGACTTTGAAGACGATGTACCATTAACAGAATCGGCTGCTTACCTTAAAATGGTGAGCAGTGCCCGCTCAGAGCCAGATGATGACATCAGTGATCCCCTAGGAAATTCCGGGCCTCTGAAAGACGAAAGCGAGGCTGACGAGGACGTTGAAAGAGAACTTGCGCGGAGTATGTCACCGCCAGTTACTTCACCGCGTACCAAATCACCGAGTAATTTTAAGAGCGGAAGGCAGAAACCAAAATTGTCTTTGTTTGATAAGGGAGCTACTACCGCTGACGAAAAAGCCGACAGCAAGGACTTAGCCGATAGCTGGGGCGGGTCGTCGATAAAATCTGTCAAATCTGATATCTCAGACTCGGAGTCCGTGGTATCCCCACCGTTATCTTCCGATGCTGGAGGACTTGGGTATATACCTACTGCGTTAGAGACCAGGGAACAGCAGCAGGCGGAAAAGAAGGAAGATAAAGACAATGAGAAAAGTGAGAAGTCAGTCAATGATTCCAAAGCGAAAAGAAAAACAGGTAAAGTGGGTACACACTCATCGACTCCTTTGAGGTGAAATTGAGCATCTTTTAAACGAGGTGGGGGGGGGGGATTTGACCTAGGGTGTGACTCAGGCGAGGTTCACACGGTACCTTGTTCCGTTCACACTGAATCATCTTATAGCCGTACGAAAATTTAGACTCCTAGGCGTTCAAAGTTCCGTCTGAACAGAGCGAATATTTAACGGTCCCGTGTGGATTAAGTGTCAGGTCAAACCTTTCGACCGGTCAAAAATTCGTCTGGTGCCATGAGAACTGAGCCTCTATGTAATTATTAGGGTATGTGTCCTGGTGACAAAATCTTCAATAAAAATACCCTCGCTCGCATAGCTTCCTAGTCAGGTGAGTAAAACGAGAAGTACAAAGCTATCTTGCGATCAATCCACGCAAACCTCACGCATCGCGCTTGTCAGTGAAACAGTTACACGGAACAGTAACCCCCAAATCAGGGCTGTGTCGTTACGTACCTAACTAAGTAGTCTGGCAATTTACACTGGGCCCAAAATCAGGCCTCTCTTTTAAAGACTTGCACCTGAGGGTTGAAATGAGTCTCGTGAGATAAAATAGTATCTAGATGAAAACTGTGCTCAAAGGGTTCCAAATGAGGGGCTAATTTAGAACTGTTGAGCTGAGTTGTATGTAAGCTTTCTTTTAGTAGCCTTCGCCACAGACGAGTCTAAACTTCTGGTTAAAACAGCGCCGAACTCTTTGTTTTATGGGCCCCCACCCGTGTAAAGGATTTGAGTACGCGCCATGATTGGTCTGTTAAAAATGCTCTTGTAGATTTGACAATCAGGTTGAAGGGAAATTCGAAACGAATTTTCAGTCAATTGTTGAATCTGTTGGCGTCCCAGAACAATGGTCTCGGCGCTGCTTCGCAGTTGTTACTTAGGGTTAGGTTACGTCTATGACGCAGGCTTTAGAAACTTGTCACAAATTTTCGCCTCGGCTGTACTGATGAATTTTTTTTTTATCATCGTAGATTTTTGGAATAACTCGGACACAGAATCTGAAGTGGATCTACAACTGAGCACCGGTGGATTTGATCAAGACGATGATGACGATTTTGATTTTTACGGGTAACTGACAGGATACACGAAACACACGTCTCAGGTGTCGTTACTCGCCTGTTACACACGCCAACACAGTGACGTGACAGCCGCTCCTAGGTATTCACTCATCAGTCCTATGGTTCCTGTAAAATAGTTGAACTGCACGATAAAATTACAAGATAGAAAAAATTGTATTGATTAGATAGTTTGCTTTTTAGTCTTGTACACCATATCCTCAATTTTAAAATACTTTTAGCATTTTATAAAGTGTTTGATGCTAGCGATTATAGCTACAGCTACAATCATGGACGAACGTCTTGGGAGAAATTTGCATTCGTGGAGCATATTTTAAAGCTACACATGCGTATCCACAATTTTCCAAACCTTCAACATTGTATAGGGTGAGTAGGTGCATAGGAGGGACTGCTAGGCATTTTTTTCTTAAAAGCACTGCTTTAAGGGCCCCCTGACCTATCTTTCGTGCACTGCTAAGAAAAAGCATCTTACTTCCGTTAACTTTCTGGCCAAGGAGCTACCCAGTTACCCACCTTCCTCACCCCCTCCTCGACAGAACAGTATTGTTTTGTAACGTACAGCGGCTTATTTTATGTGAATTGAGACAATAATAACATCCCCACGAAAAAACAGTGATTAAAATGCTAAATGTCAAGATTGTAGTCATTGTCGTTTCTGGGCACGTGATTATGGGTGTGGTCCGATAACGTCATTTTTACATAAGTATCTCACTCACAAGTACTGTGCTGTAAAATGGCTAATCTACTAAGAAGGGAGTCTAACTATTATACCTTCAGAATTTTCCTCGCAGTAGCCCAAAAAAATAGGTCAGTGTACCACGGCGGTGGTAATGACTGCAGTTCCAAGGACTTTTCGCGGATTGGACGCACTGGTTCAAAAAAGTTTGTCATTTAGATTTTTAAGGAGTAGAAATGCAAGGATGTTTTGCTTAAGTTTCAAATTAATTACAGATCGACGTTTGTCACCTGTTCAGGGTATTCTCCAAGTTGCGATATGCATTCGCTGTTTTGAAGTACGAAAAACCGGCCTTACGTCAAATTTCGTCAAAAATCACTACAGCCGACATTTTTTTTCGGAATAAACTCGCGAGGGGAATTTCTTGAAAAAAAAAAACAATGTAGGGAACAACCAACATTATATCCTCATGAAACGATTTTATAAATTTTTAGTCTGATACGATTCTCGATATTCACGGAGGACGGCTCATACTACAGACCCTGAGTTTTTGGCAGTTGGCGAGGAGTTCAACCCGGGCCTTTCGCCTCGAATTGTCATACCCAACAAATGGAGCAAACAGCTGGCGTTTGTAACCAAAATTTTTAATTAGAAATAAGCACTTTATTTGAATTAAATTGCACACAATAAATACGAAGGAAAAACTATTAACACATGAATTCATGATTACCTTCTTGAATAAGAAGTGACTGCTGAAAGAAGAGTGAGAAAACTTCACTTTCACTTGAAACACGATATTTGAAACCATTATTTTTAAATGTAACATGAACGTTATTTACAAGTGCAGTTGATTTACACAAAGCCGTTCTCATTTGATAAAGGAACGATGTGTGTTTCATGATTACCCTCTTGAATGAGAAGTAGAAGTAAAGTATGAACTCTTAAAGTAAATGAATTCTACTGGGTAAAATTGATAAGTTAAAGATGATTTTTTTTCCAAGAGTTGTTTGTGCACCCTGCGAGCGAGCCTCAATTTGTCTCCTTGTGTGATGAAGAGAAAAAGAGGCTCTGCCTGAATAACGACAAACCTTTGAAGTCGTCCCCAAACTTCTGGACTAGCCAATCTCGCTCTCTTTCTCGTCAAACTGTTTTTTTTTTTCGAGTGCGAGTATCCATTAATTGATATAACCGATGGTCATAATTGAGCCCGCTGTTGGAAGCGCACGGCTATTAGGCCTGGATTCGAAACTGTCCTAGCAACATGCTGCGCATGCTCAACAAAGATCTTACTCGATTCATGCAGTCTTTCTTTTGAGGAAGCGAAAGAAAGGCTCTGCTGACAGGGTGTTATTATTTGTATCGATCCGATATGAAGAACCTGCAGCTCAACAACCTGACACCTTGAGTCTTTTAAGCAATAAAAAGAAATGCATTTTTGTTTATCTCGCTGGAATGTTGTCAGAATTTATGACACTTCTTCTTTAACTTCCGGAGCCAGAGACTGATTACAATTGTCCCAGGAAAAAAAAAATTATAAAAAAAAGAACTACGTAATCGCAAAACACAACGGGGACCTTATAATACCGGATGACGGCGACGGCAACGAGGACCTTCAAAACACAATAGGTTCAATAAGCAAAACACGTGCATGACACTGTCATTTGCACATTTCTTTGCCGGTATAATGCACAACTACGACGTGAAAATTAAATACCTAATTTCACGTTTTTGGAGGACGTAAACAAGCGACGACGAAATTTTATACCTCTTCCTGAACTTGCAAATGGTTCGTAGGAATTCAACTCCAGGAGACAAAGTCAGTGAGTAGGAATACAAGAGACGATAAAAGATTAAGAGTGCCCAATTTCACTTGTTAAGCGACGCTTTGGCTGCCGTCGCCGTCGTCAGATCTTAAAGATCCTATTAAGCGATGATGTCCCCGGTAAATAAGTAGTGTGGGTTAAAAAACGTTTTAATTAATTCGCAAGCATTTATTGTTTTCGCTGTCATAAATATATCCAAACGCACACTTGCATCTACAAGGCCCATTGACGTCACATGGCCCTACCAATCCCCCACGGTCTGCACACAGCCTCTCCATCATAACTTGTTTTGCTAAAACAGAACAGAGATATGAATACAAAGCCTTATCCCTTACAAGAGATTTACAAAAACCATGGGAAAATAATCAACAGTTACAATAAAACTGAGGTAAAGATTATGATGATAAGCAACAAGCAAAGGAAGAAGGGGAGAGATAAGGCTTGCTATAATAACCAGCCTTTTCACATTTCACCCGCCAAAGGAGCGATTAATTTTAACTCACGTGGCCAGAATCTATGAACATTTATTTTTGAGCATTTTCCATAAGAAAAAATTTCAACTCCCACAGCATTTATTTTTTTAAAACAACTGCTAGATTGGGTTTTTGTTATATCATTCTGGAATAATAAGTGTTATCAGCCTCAGCCGTAACCGAATTCCCCGGCGCAGGCTCAAATTCCCAACAGCGGCTGGTAATCGAAACTAAATCCGTCTTGGAATCAGTTTGAGCGTTCTCTGTTCATACTTTCCTACTTTCGAGAACCAAAACCCAAGGAATGACGTTCCGTTGACGAATTAGACCAGTTGTGATTTTTGATAACACTCGAAAAATGAGTTACGGTTGAGCTGATGCATTTAAACCAGACTGTTATTGGTTTTACAATCTGATATGTTTGGCTATACAGGGGCTCATAAACTAGTCTCCCAAAATACGCGCACGGTGAGGTTGACCCAGAACTTACTTTGGCAAGTCCGTCCATCTCCCAAATATCCTTCTTTACAGGCGCAGAAAAAGGAGCCAGTGAAATTGATACAAAAAGAATTTGGGCTGCAGCCCAGGTACTCAAGGGTGTGAACACACTCATCCATATCTGAAAAATAGAGCACATGCACCCAAGTGAAAAAATGATATGAAACGGCGACTTCCAGGTGTTGTCTTATAAACTTTAAGGGAGCTTTTAAGTTTAAAAGCAGCCACGACGACGACGATAATGACAACCACAACGTCAAAAAACAATTGGTTTTGTGAGCAAAACAACAGCTTATCACGCTTTGTAGTGGTCGTGGACCAGGCTTTTAGCCAGACATTGAAAACTGGCCGTCCAGAAGGCATGTTTTTCCAAAACGTATAAGAGATTAGGTGAATTTTCCTTGTGTTTCTTCCAAAAATGGGCGTCCATAGGACGGCTGGACACCCTTCTGGCTAAAACCTTGTGGTGGACAACCACCCCCCCCCCCCCCCCACCCACCCCCACCGTCCATGGACTACCCTAAAATGGACTATACCACTGAAGTTAAGTGATTAGGGTTAGGAAAGTGAGTGAATCTGGTCCCATTTGATCCTTATACTGGGAAAACTGTCCTGAAACTTGATTCACCCAATTTCCTAGCTAACCCTAATCACTAAACTTCAGCGGTGTAGTCCATTTTAGGGTAGTCCCTATGGGTAGTCCAGAAGGGTAGTCCATGGTTTGGGGGGTCAGTGTTTTGTCCTCCGATCCACCCTTTGTAGTACATTTATTTGACGTCCACTGTACGACTACGACGTGAAACCTCCTAACGCGACATTTCTTGAAGGATGTAACCATAAGACGACGAATTTTCCATTCTCTTTTTGAAACTGGATAAAGTCCTTAAGAACTCAACCCCCCAAAATCGCCTGCATTGATAAATCAAGCGGGTCAAAATGGACGAGATAAAGTTTGAAAGGAGCCCAATTATTATTTTATTTTGGCAACGTTTTCACTACCGTCGTCATCGTCGCTG
Source organism: Porites lutea (assembly GCF_958299795.1). Classification (NCBI taxonomy): domain Eukaryota; kingdom Metazoa; phylum Cnidaria; class Anthozoa; order Scleractinia; family Poritidae; genus Porites; species Porites lutea. The sequence continues at coordinate 24,222,466 of NC_133207.1, forward strand.
TTTAAGCTCTCTATTGGCTTTAAATTACATGAACGAAACTTTTGTTGGTGCAATTTGTAAAGTGTGTCAAAACAAATGGGCATTTTTGACCCAGAAATACATAACGACAGAGACAGAACGCTCAGATGTAGCTTGTTCAAAGCTCCAGGTCGTGAAAACTGGTGCGAAAAACGCGCGTGGGTTGAGGAAAGAGAAAGCGCCACCCCGTTCTCCAGGTTACGCCCGTCTTAATTTTCCTTGGTGTTTCTTTTTTGCCACCTCCCTACTATCCGAAAGCCTGGCACAGACTAGCTCAGATCTACTGTAACAGAACAGTAAACTGTAAACGAGCAAAGAAGAGAAGCTGACTTACACAAGGCAGCGGGTCGAGGGTGGAGGGCGGGGGTAGAGAACGGACTTTTCACTCGAGCCAGAAAAATGGAAACCCTATCCATACTAGCCTCCCACGCAGGCGTTTTTAGGGAAGCTCGTTTTGAGGGATGAAAAACGAGCTCCCCTAAAAACGCCTGCTTGGGAGGCTATATTCGTACCGGAAAAAGTACCAGTGTGAAAACTGCAGTGGTCTTTACACCACGTGGACGGTTTGTTCATTACGAAGGCACAACAAGTATCATCATTCACTATACCTTATGAATTGCTTGGCGCATGTGTCGTATATGACATGGGTAGGCTATTAATCAGTGGCAGCTGGATACGGTGGTAATTGGCAGATTTGATTCGGCTCGCACGCCCCAAAAACACTGCGCATGCCTAGTATTAGGGAAACCAACTGCGTTATCCAGGGGATAGTGATTTATCCGGTGGATAGCGTTATTCACCTTTTAAACAACTGGCGCCTGATGGTTATCAGCATCAAATTTCTCCTGGTAATAACAAAGATTCGTCTACCAAAGATGGTCGCTAAAACTAATGACATGAACACATGAATTAACGTCTTACCGACACAAACGGGATGCCTTGGATCCTGTGCACCAGAATCAGCGACAAATCCGATTGGACATTTACATCGGTAAGACCCAGCGATGTTATTACAAACATGATTGTCTCCACAAGCATCTGGGGACTGGCATTCATCAAAATCTAAGACATTTACAAAAGAAAATTCTTCAGTATTGTTTATCAATCTCTCAAGGTGGTTCAATAAATACTGCGCATGCCTTGATCATCATTAACCCCCGCGGGCCCCGGTTGTTCAAAAGATGGTTAGCGCTACCCATCGGATAAATCGCTATTCATCGGATAAGTATTAGGAAAACCAATGGCGCTAGCCAGTGGATAGCGCGATTCACGTTTTGAACAACTGGCGCCTGATGGTGATCAACATCAAATTTCCCCTGGTACTAAAAAATTAATGACATGAACACATGAATTAACATCTTACCGACACAAACGGTATGCCTTGGATCTTGTGCACCAGAATCAGCAACAAATCCGATTGGACATTCACATCGGTACGAGCCAACGGTATTATTACAGACTTGATTGTCTCCACAAGCATCTGGGGACTGGCATTCATCAAAATCTAAGACAGTTACATAGAAAATTCTTCAGTATTATTTATCAGTCCCTCAAGGTGGTTTAATAAATACTGCGCATTCCTTGATCCTCAATAACCCCCGGGTCCCGGTTGTGGAAAAGATGGATAGCGCTATCCATCGGATAAATCACTATCCAACGGATAAGTGTTAGGGAAACCAATTGCGCTATCCAGTGGATAGTGATTTATCCGGTGGATAGCGCTATTCATCTTTTGATCAACTGGCGCCTGATGGTGATCAGCATCAAATTTCTCCCGGTAATAACAAAGATTCATCTACCAAAGATGGTCACTAAAATTAATGACATGAACACATGAATTTTCTTGATAATTAATCAACGAAAATTAATCAGTCGACGAAAGACCGCCGCCTGGTTAGCTCAGTTGGGAGAGCAACAAATTGTGCATTTCACTCCGACCGTAGCTCCATTATTTCTTCAAAAACTTATAACTTTACTTTTCTGGATTATTTTACTTCTTACCAAAACAAACTGGATTTAGTGGGTCCTGTGGAGCACAACATTCACATCTGTATGATCCAAAGGTGTTATTGCAAACACAGTTGGCTCCACAAGCATCTGGGGACAGGCATTCATCTGAATCTGCAGAATTAACAACGAGAATTCACTAAAAATGACATTATTATGACCAAATGAGGACAAATTGACTAAGACAAGTTAAATATGACATCGTCTATTTGAAATAAGTATAATTAATAGATGCCACATAATTAGCAATTAATGAATGAGGCTGAGCAGGATATGAAGAATTAAGCAGATCTCGGAGGGTGATATCCACCTCGGCCCGATAACACCCTCCGAGATCTGCTTGATTCTTCATATCCTACTCAGCCTCATTCATTAATTGCTAAATAAATTAAAATCTACATAGGAGGGCTCTATAGAAATTCCTGTTGTATTTTTCATAGAGCCTTTTCACTGACGTGACCCGGAGCTCAGCAAATTTATTGGAGCTAAAGAAAGTTTTTGCATAAGAAAAAGATTCAACTCCCATCACAGGAGCGGTAAGGACACCCAAATGGCGGCCTGACGTCACGTAAAAACATTCTACATTAGAGCAAAGGACGTTTGCTTTCACCTTTACATCACATTTCGTTTGTTGTACTGTTTCGAAGTAACAAATAATACAAGCAAGATTTTCATTGAGGGATAAGATCGCCTTAAAGAGGATTCTGAAAAATGGCCCTCTTCTTTACTCGAACTAAGGGATGTCCGATACCCAAGCACATTGAAATAAGCCCTTTTATTAAAAAGCTCTTCTGATAAATGATGCTGTATAAACCGGCCAAGTTTCGGAATGAAAAAAGAAAATTCCTCGACATTCTGTTTTTTATTTATTTATTTATTTTTTTTTATTTTTCTTTTTTTTCGCTTTTCTGTATAAAAAATTACGCTCTTCAGGACAACTTAACCTCTTACCGACACAAACTGGATTCAGTGGGTCTTGCGCACCAGAATCAGGAACAAACCCAGTTAAACATTCACACCTGTACGATCCAACGGTGTTATTACAAACATGATCGGCTCCACAAGCATCTGGGGACTGGCATTCATCTAAATCTAAAAAGTTGCAAGAATATGTCTCCATGAATTTAAGAACAGCGTTAAAGCTTAAAGGCAATAAATAATGCTCATTTATTCGAATAAAGAATAAAATAAACATGTGCAGGCGATTTATAAAAAGTTCCTGCATTGGTCTCATGTATGGAGATATGGAATTCATTGACACGTTGTAGCCCTTCTCTCCATTAAGGCGCAACGGAAAGCTGCACAATTATAGGACAAAAGTTCTCCTTACATATCGGTATTCTTAGGCCCCGTCCACGCGTTGCAATTTTTAATCGTTTCTGCCCTTCCACACGAAACCGCAATAGTGACTGAGAAAGGGTAACAACTTTGATGGGAGCATGCGCTTTTACTAGTATCCAACATTGTGTTGTAAACGTTTTCGAAAACCTCCCTTTTCTTAAGCCAACACGAGTACCGCAAAACGGCGTTTTCAAAACTCTTCACTCTGGGGAGCGTTTTTGAATGCGTTTGCAGTAACCGTTTTCACCGGATATGTCTGGACGGTTGGCCAGCTGTGGAAAAAATTCCGTTCTTAAACAAAAAAAGATATGTGTGGTCGGGGACTTAAAATTCCCACGTTATCGCCGAAATCTTTTCATTTAACTAATTTACCTTAGTTTTAATGGTGATCACTTTGAATTAAAAGCAATAGTTTAGCTCTTCCATTAGGTTTACAGACCTCATCTGTCAAGAGGATACCACATAAAATGTTTCCTCCTGAATGTATTTCTCATCAAAGTTTATTTACTTCTTACCAGTACAAACTGGATTAAGTGGGTTCTGTGCAACGCAGACAGAAAATCCAGTGGAGCATTCACATCGGTATGATCCGACGGTGTTATTACAAACAGAATTTGCTCCACAAGCATCCGAGGACAGGCATTCATCAACATCTGTAGAGTTTACAAAGAAAATCTTCCATGAAACGTAGAAATGCTATTAGAAACCAAGGCATAGAGCAATACTAACTATGCACAATGCCTTAAACAGAGATTGCAATTCGAGAATAACACAAAACTGTTCCAGCTTTTCTTCATTGCAGTTTCTGAGGTTTCAAAACTGATATTTAGGGAAATACCAGATTTTGTTTGTCCGCTAAAACTAATCATTATTTACAGGAAAGTTCAAGGTTTGCCTATGTCTACTCTCTGGTTTACACCCAAGACTGCTATGTGTTATTTTTTGCGACCTCCCGGCGTTCCTGATAGTAGGGAGCTTTAGCAACGACGACGGCGACGGCAACCAGGACGTCAAAAAAGCAATAGGTTTACTACGCAAAACAACAACTTTGCACGTGCATCACGCTTTTTTGTACATTTCTTTACCGTCCTTGCACGACTACGACGTGAAAATGCCTAATTGCAAGTTTGATGGAGGACGTAAACAAGCGACGACGAATCTCTTTTTCTCTCTGTAAACTTGAGTACGGTCCTCAAGAAATCAACTCCAGGGAAATTCGCCTACACTTGCCATTTTCAGCAAATTGGAATAAACGCGAAAAAGATTGAAAAAACGGGATTTCATTTTAATACTGACGTTTTCGCTGCCGTTGCCGTCATCGGAGCTAAAGCTCCCTAGTAACATCCTGAGACTCTACTATGCTTTTATCTTAGACTTCTATACGCAAATGTCTTCAAACACTTCTTTTTCGTAAAGTCGAAATACTCTATAGGTCATAAAATAAGCAAAAGTCATTAGGGCACATGTTATGATATTGCACCAAAATGATATGGAAATTCGTCATATATAAATTGAAGATGGACCGACGGATCTCATTGGAATGCTGCTTTGTATAGAATGCACGTGATGCGTTATAGAGCAGGAGGCGCGGACGCAGCAGTGGGAAGTATCTGACCGCCCAACTTTTTGTATGCGTATTTTTATATCGTGAAAGTTAGCATTGTCCTTCTGAAAATAAATAAAAAACCTGGTCTTACGACCCCCAGCAGAGCAATATAGAACTTGGCACCACCCTCTAACTTACAAGACGCCTGGAAATGAAGTCATTGAGTTAGTCTATTCCATATAAAACGGGTCTAAAACATTCTTAAAATACTACTTCTAGTAGACTGAAGCTACCTTTACGTAAGGTTTCGCTCATTAAACCATTTTAGAGACAGGTTATCAAGTTTAACGAAGGCTTAGATTGCCTGCATTGAGGTCGTTTGCCTTCTTGTATGTTAATATAAATTGTTAGTTGATACGCAATTGAATTCTCTTTTGATTATACAATTTAAAAAATGGAGTACGTAATCTCAGTGTATTCAATGACGGTCACCAAGTTTTTTCCCCGAGGGTAACCAATATCTTCAGATTCCGAGTATCAATATTTTATTTAAATTACTTTGTAATCTGGATAAGAGACTTTCGCATTGTTTAGTTCTCAATATGTGTCTGCATAGAACAATTTTCTACATTTCTTACCGATACAAACTGGATTCAGTGGGTCCTGTGCACCAGAATCAGCAGCAAATCCAATTGGACATCCACACCTGTACGAGCCAACGGTGTTATTACAAACATGATTGGCTCCACAAGCATCTGGGAACTGGCATTCATCTAAATCTATGGCGGTCACGAAACAAAAACTCATGAGATGGAGAGAAGCTAATTTTTATGGATCATTATAAGTTTCTGGGAAACTGCCCACCTACCTCTCCCCGAAGCCAACATTAACACTTACTTGTCATTTAAAATCAAAATGTTGGCTTAGGGGAGGGGTAGGTGGGCAGCTTCCCAGAAACGTATAATGCATTTTTATTTACAACTTGAAATGATTGGGGAGAAGAGAAATAACAAGGTTTTCACTATTTCATTATCTCTTCACAAAATCTGTTTCCTCATTCCATTATCACCGCTAAAAGGACACAATAGGGCCATTTATACGAGGAAAAATAAGACGCGTCTTACACAAGACGCGTCTTAAATAAGACGCAAACTTTCCGTATAAACGGCACATTTGGTCTAAAATAAGACGCAGCTTAGCTAAGACGCGTCTTATTAGATAAGACATGCTCGTATAAATGGTACAGTTCTTGTCTTATGTAAGACGCGTCTTATTTTTCCTCGTATAAATGGCCCTAATATTCTATTACTCCAGCACAAAAATCTTTTGCATTCCATCCCCAAAAGGTCCGATTATTCCAAATTTCAAACTCAATTATTTTCGTTAGCCCTGTTCCATTACTCCTCTTCGGTCCGAGATCACGAGCCATGAAGATAGAGCAATAAATAAAAACACTCAATTAGGGCCTGTTTACATGGAGTGGGGGACCCCGGTCTAGTGGGGTTGGTTTCTTTTGTTTTCACACTCTGGGGGACACAAAACAAAAGAAACTTACCCCACTAGACCGGGGTCCCCCACCCCATGTAAACAGGGTCTTATTCTCCAGTTTGGTATATTTAGCAGTCTGTTAAATATACGAAACTGGGTAGAGTTGTTCAAAGCTGGGTGCGAAATTTAAATTCATATTTGAAAGCTTAAAAAGCATTTCAGTTTTAATTCTTTTTGTCGACAAGTTGATGATTGGAAGCTCTAAAACTAACAGTGAAAATTATCCGAGAAAATGCTTTTGAACACGAGAAAAAGAAACCAAGGTTAAATTTAACCCTAGGTTAAGCGCTAATCGGCCTTCGAACAACTGGGCCCTGGAGAATAAAATCTATATATCACGTTTGATAAATATTCTAAATCTTTCAGCTATTCGTGTTGCCTTGACGTAAGAAGGGCAGACAGATGCAATAAACAGTGTCTTACTACACTTAAGGTAACGCATATTGCCGTGAAAATCTACAGCTAAAGCAGCTGAAGTTTACCTTTGAAATCAGCACATTTATTCCTCTCGGGATAAATGAACACCTTTAAAAGAGCTAATTTATCCTCCAAATAAAGAAAGATGGTAAATTTCACGCTTGGTAATTAATAAACACGAAAGATGTGATAATCAGCATCTCGCGAGCGTCTGACAAAGAAAAAGCTTGAGTATCCGACGGTATTCGAAGTTAAATAAATTCATCCTTGTTTTTCAGTGGTCGCGTACTCGATCGCCAGTAGCGTTAAGCTCGCGCCACAACAGGACACAACCCGAAATCTCTCAATTCCTTATAACGATGGAATAGCACACATAAGGTTACCTTCTGAATCTCTTTAATGTACTTTCTAAAAAGTTAATTGTTGTTGTTTTATATATTTGCAGTTTTTTTTGTCTTTACTTCTTACCGACGCAAACTGGATTAAGTGGGTTCTGTGTACTGCAGTTAGCAACAAATCCAGTGGGACATTCACATCTGTAGGATCCAACGGTGTTATTACAGACATGATTTACTTCACAAGCATCCGAGGAATGGCATTCATCAAAATCTGCGGAGTTAAAAAAAAAAGGTATCCGTAAAACATAAATAAGCATATTAAATTATACCAAGGTGGATTAGGCAAAATAGAGAGTGTAATCCGCAACACATGTATATTAGCAGAATACTTAAACTGAAAATCATTTAAGCTTTTCAACATTGCAGTTTTTGAGTCTTTAAGACTGTTATTTAGAAAAATTCCAGATTTTATTTTGTTGATTTTATCATTGCTTAACATATGTTAAGGATTACTTATGTTTAATCACCCGCTTACACCCCAGAAACTCTTTAGTATTGTTATTAAAAATAGCATCTTCAGTTTATCCAAGCAAGAAAAGAAAGAAATACTAGAATGCGCAGCAACGGAGAATAACGGTTAAAAAGAATGAAAAACGTTCAGCCACTTATTCTTCAAACTCAACTTTCCTGCAGCCTTTAATTTATTGTCCAAAGAAAAGGAATACAATTGTGTAGTACTTCACTGTATTGGAAGATTCTTCAAGATTACGAGACTTCGTACCAATACAAACTGGAGCTAGCGGGTCCTGAGCACCAGAATCAGCAACAAATCCGATTGGACATTCACACCTATACGACCCAACGGTGTTATTACAAACGTGATTGGCTACACAAGCATCTGGGGACTGGCATTCATCTAAATCTACGAAGGTTGCAACAAAAAATATTCATGAAATGGATAGCTTGGAAGCAATTGTTAATCAAATGGAAAAGGTAAAGCAATAGATACTTCACCACGCATGCATCAAATGGAAAATGGAATTGATAATATATGGTTCTCGAGGGACAATTTAAGAAAGGTCTTTCTTAAGTAATTTAAATTTTGCCGCAAGCAGAAAGCGAAGTGAATTCCACCGTAAAAATTGGACCTGAGCCCCGGATCAATTGAAAACCAAAACCAGGTCAGCGGATAACTTTAAAAATACGTCACCTCAAAGCTACAGTCATGTGACACTGGTCAGTGGATACCCTTTTCTAACAGCTGTCAATTGACCATAACATGAATGTCCAATACCAAGTCAAACACAGATAGTATATGCCTTGTAGTCCAAGCTAGTAAGCGTGCCATTTCACATCCACCAACATGAATGGGTGGATGTACTGACATACTGACGTACGTGAGGACGACTTTGTGAGTACAAAAAATTTCTTGGATGCATAGATAACCAAATTCTCCTATGTATGGTGCGCCGCTTAAACACACACAATTTAAACTCTACACTTTCTTCGACTTTTCATGTAATGCCTTGGTGCGGGGAAAAGTCACATTTATTCCTGCGACACACGGGAACTGCAGCCCTTCCTAGCATTAAAACGACACCGAAAGCCGTCATAACATACAGAAAAACATACTACACCTTAAAAAAGGCACACTTATTACCCACGGAATCAATGAATTATTTCATTTTTTATCTTTGGTATTGGTGACCATGTTCCTATCAGTAGCGTGGCTCCACCCTTGGATATATAACCACAAACAACCACTTTCTTCCAAGACATCGACGATCCGGCGGCTAGCAAACGAAACGTTGGTTTTTAAAACCCTTTACGGGAGCTGTTAACTTACTTAATTACCACAGTTCTTACCGACACAAACTGGATTTAGTGGGTCCTGTGGACCACAAGCAGCAATAAATCCATTGGAACATTCACACCTGTAGGATCCAACGGTGTTGTTACAGACATGACTGGCTCCACAAGCATCTGGAGATTGGCATTCATTAAAATCTGTGCACAAATGTACGTGAACATCATAAACCACTTATTAACCTAGAGTGAGGTCATTGCAGGAAAATCTCAGACCGAGGCCTTGTTGATTGACCGAGCGATAGCAAGGTCGATACATCAAGGCTGAGATTCCTGTAATGACAGAACAGAAGTTAATAGGTTATTTATTATCTGGCCTTTTTAGCGCTATTAAATTTTTAAAAAGAATAAAATAAAAAACACTGGAAGTAATTTTTAACATCCGCTTTCGCGCGCAAGAGGTCATTTGAGGTTGTGTTCACTGAACCGAAACGATGGCGATGCAATTGAAACCACACGACACAGTATTTTTGACAGTGACACGAATTTTGTCCTGTACCTTCGATCTATTAAAACCAATAACTGGCTAGCGGAAAACTCTATAAAAAAAAAACCAAACACGTCACCTCAATGAGTTGCACACTTGACCCCGCGATACAATCATGTGACACTAGTCCACGGATACTTTTTTGACAGCTGTCAATTGGACATAACATGGATGTCCACTATCAAGGTAACACAGAGATTGTATATACCTTGGACACCTTGCTAGTAATTCCCTGTCATTACAAGAAAATTTTACCCGCTCAGCAGCCAATCAGAGCGCTCGTACTATTCATGAGCCATATAATAATACCAATTTAAAAACTCTGACTGATACAGTTAAGTTTGTATGAGAGAGTTGTGCCCATGTTCTAGATCGTTTTAGTTTTTACCTATACAAACTGGATTCAGTGGGTCCTGTACACCGGAATCAGCAACAAATCCGTTTGAGCATTCACACCTGTACGATCCAACGGTGTTATTACAAACATGATTGGCTCCACAAGCATCTGGTGACTGGCATTCATCTAAATCTACCAAAATGACAAAACAAGTGTTCATCAAATGGAAGGAAATCGTTATTTAACAGCCCGATAAGGTAGAGAAATTTAACCAAAAAGTATCAAAAGCGGAACGCTGGTCATTTAACTATTGTCATTAACTTGTCATTGTTTTCATGTGGACTTGTTGAAACCAGCAAAGTGGCTCCACCGTTCTAAATACAAACAACCAACTTATTGTTCCCTTCCCAGTGAAGGAGAGCTAGCACACAAAAAGTTATCTTTTGAATTTCTTTAAAGTAGCTAAATATCTTTGCTAGTAGTTAACTTCTTACCGACACAAACTGGATTTAGAGGACTCTGTGCACCGCAGTCAGCAACGAAGCCAGTCAAACATTCACATCTGTATGATCCAACGGTGTTATTACAGACATAATTGACTTCACAAGCATCCGGGGACTGGCATTCATCTCGATCTGTAGAGAGTACAAATTCTCCATAAAATGAGCGCAAGAACTTAACTGGTAAATTTCAAGATCTCGCTCCATGTAAGGTAATTTAAGACAGTATTGGATTGTGGATTCCACGCCATTGATTCCTGATTCCTGATCACCATGGAACGTCCGTTCTGGATTGAAATCGTAAGCGGGATTCCGGATTCCTTGCGCGTAATTTTGGATTCTAACACCCGGGACGTGGTTCCTCGCAAGATGGCTAAGTTTAGCCCAGGATTAAGCCAAATTTTAAGCACGGTTTTCTTGTCTACGAACATGTAACCAAAGCTTAGAAAATACTGTTGAGCCTTTCCTCTGAGATGCAGTTATCATAACACAAAATGTTATTCTAAGCAATGCATAGAAAGGTAAATACAACATCAATCCTGGGTTAGCGCTAATCTGCCTTTCAGGAACAGGGCCCGGATTCCAAACGACAAAATTTCTCCAGATTCCGGATTCCACAATCAAAAATTTCTCGGATTACGGAATCCGGGATTACCTGAGCGTCAGGTTTAAATAGGGCTCATACACCTGTATTCATATACTGATTTGGCTGTATTGTTTCTGTAAAAACTACTTGAAATATAGACATTCCTTATGTAAAACGTGCGACTTGTTTTCGTTTGTCTGTAAAAAAACTTTCCGTCAATTCAATTTCTTTACTTCTTACCGATACAAACTGGATTCAGTGGGTCCTGTGCGCCAGAATCAGCAACAAATCCGTTTGAACATTCACACCTGTACGAGCCAATGGTGTTATTACATACATGATTAGCTCCACAAGCGTCTGGGGACTGGCATTCGTCTAAATCTGCGAAGGTTGCAAAGAAAATTAAACATGAAATTGAGCTAGGAAAGCTGCAATTTAACAATCCGTACTTAAAAGATCGAGCAATAAATGAACCGTTCTTGCTCATGTGATAAATGTTTATGCCATCTTCTAGGAGCAAAGGAAAGTCTGATATTATGCTCAATACACTTTATGTGGCATATTTCTTAATTAAAAACAGATTCGCACGAAGAGATGCTTTTTTTGGTGCTGTTTTTATTCTTTTACCTTTTTATGTATTTATTTATTTATTTTGATTTTGCGAATTGTAATTTCAGTAGTTTAACATGTATTTTTGGTCAAACAAATGATAAAAACCCTAAAGACCTTAAGAAAGTAAAGATTATGATTAAGTGCACCAACTGTTCTGGTACGATGTGTTGTTCCAGTTGGGATGTTACTAGAACGGGGACCGGGTGGGGATAACGAGCACGGGGAACGGGAAAATAAAAAATGGGAACAAAACCTAGCTTGAACCCTGGCCCTAACTGTAACTTCATTCCAATTCTCTGTTGAGTTTCCATTTTTCATTTTCCCGTTTTATTTTAGCAATATCCTTCCAGTTCTGAGCTGTTGCCGTTTATACTGTAGCAAATAGCTTTTTATGTCAGCACGTAAAGCAATTGGGTGTAGAGCGTTTTCACTCACGTGACCAGCATCTACGCAAATTTATGGGAACAAAAGAAAGTGTTTACATAAGAAAAGAGATCAACTCCCACAGGATTAGTTTGGATGGAACACCAACATGGCCGCCGTTTTTTTGTTTTGGGACACCAATATGGCCGCCGTGACGTCATGTGAAAACGCTCTATAGGAATACTAAACACTATAGCTTCAGATTATAAAAGGCATTTTGAATTCACAATAAGGAGGACGCTGCAAACTCTGCTTGACCACTCGTTTGCTGAGACCTGCCACCGGAGCCTGCAAACCATTATCTGAACAATGCCTTGCCGTAAAATCCCATTTATGATGTCATCATAATGGTGTCTTTTTACAAATTGATCATTGTTTTTCACGTTCCCACATTCCGGCAGCAATGTGTGTAATTAGAGACCTTTAGATTGTAAGACAAGAACGACTATGAGTACGAGATTTTCTCAAGACTTAGCAGTGCTCGCGCGTGAACCAGCGTCATCTTGGCGGGGAAACGTGGTAGCCGTTGTCATTCTACTACGAGTTTTAGCGAGAGTGTCGTGTTGGCGGGAATAAGTTATCAAATGTTAGAAGTTTTAGCAATCTGCAATCGGGAGAGGTCTATAAACCTCCTTCAATAACGATAACAGTGCTAACTTTTCTTGTGAAAAAAAGTACAATAAAGAATTCCGGGGGTTTTTTTTTGAGAATACGCGAAAAAGAAAGACTTTAAATCAAATCTCGTACTCGTACTCGTAGTCGTTCTCGAATCTAAAGGTCTTTATTTCATAAACCACACACGTCCAACAACGCTTTCTTTCGTTCCGACAAAAGGCTGGCCGCAAAACGGAATAGCTTTTGAATCTTTTTTACATAGCTAGCTTACCGACACAATCTGGATTTAGAGGGTTCTGTGTACTGCAGTTAGCAAAAAATCCAGTTGAACATTCACATCTGTATGATCCGACGGTGTTATTACAGACAGAATTTGCTCCACAAACATCAGAGGACAGGCATTCATCAACATCTATAGATGGTACCAAGAAAGTTCTCCATAAAACGCAGACAAACTATTATACATGTATACCAAGGTAAAGCAATAGGAGTACACGTCTCTTAAGGTGATTCCCTGGTTTTGCACCGCGCATCTCTTACTGCGCATAACAAGATGGCCGCCGTAAAAAAGAGCATGTGAAGTAACATTATTAAAAGGAAGTTGACTGAAGAGAAACGCTATTGGAATTTTTGCTTGCTGTTGTTTCTTGCCGAGGTGAGACTCAATGTGTTGGGAATGTGCATAAGGTAAGCAGTACGCGTGTTGGTGAGTTCGACTTCCTCTCGGAGAACCTCGACAGTGGATGTTTAACTTGTGATTACTCACTTTGACTTTCATTTGAAGTTTTCTTTATCACATTGTGTCCTAAATGTGATATCTCGATGTAAATTCTGTAAAAACGGATTTTTAAATACTTTCTTCCCCCTTTCACATACATTCTATTTTGAAACTCGCCCTAGTCCTCTCTCAAAAATCGGAGAAAATGCGTTTGGTGCGCACTTTCTGCAGCTCTACCGCAAAAACGAGTACGGTGACCCCCATTTTTTATTTCATGATTTTAATAAGGACAGTGCTTCCTTTCGATGAGAAAATTGGCACAAATCTATGTTCAGTTTTTTGGCAATTTTACAAAATTGTACGGATTGAGGTATCACGGGTCGAATAGCGTGCGTCCAATTTAATTCTACTTTGGAGCGTAAAGTGAAAAAAAGGGCATTAAAAGGCATTTTTCTGGTACGTAAGTGGATAAACAATAAATTAAAGTCAAATTCTGTGCGATACCACATGCATCATCGAAAAAATCTCTCCTTTTGTCTAGTTTTGGGCTACCCGCGGTTTTTGTAAAAGGGTCCTAAATAGCCGTATTTGTCAGCATTGTGACGTCAAAACTTTTTATTACTGTTTTTATCATCTTCTTGACTTGTTACATCAGTGTACCAAGTTTCATCTACAATCTATGTTAGGTTCTTTTACTAAGGAATCACCTTAAAATAGAAAATGTTTATTCATACCATTCACAACAACAACAACAACAACATCAACAACAACGTTATAATTCAAGATCTATAAAACTAACAATATCAGGTTAACTGTTTAAAATATTCTATTAACTAAGTAACGTTCAAACAATTATCTTCATTATCTGGGGCATTAACGAATAGCTTGATTGCTGAAAGAACAAAGACTGTAGAGGAAGGCAGTTTGATTCAATAAGAAAAGGAATTGCATGGTCTCTGGCAAGTAAATCAAACGCAATGCACGTTTTTGCAGAACAAGTAACTTACTGAGGTAGGTCTGTGGACAGTTGCCCTATGCACAGATACCATAATTTAAACAAGATGTAAATTGCATGATTGCATGATATAAGTTGGTTTAGGTTTTCTAGACGTTTATCGACCTTAAAGTAACTAGAAAACCTAAACCAACTAAAAATAGCAAACGACCTTATCTTTATGAGATTCCTCTGCATTTTACTCATGAGAGAAAGACAAAAGGTTATGACGTCATTGGCGTTAATGTATTCCTGCCCAAGTTAATGAAATTCCTGCCCAAAAAAGTGAAGTAACAAGTGCGCCCCATACTACTTACGTAAGTTGTCATTTGCATAGGTTAGACTTGTATCCTTTGCGAATAGATAAAAAGTAAATTCCTTGGAAGATTTATGGATGTCATTAATATGTAGCAAAAATAGCAAGAACAAAAAAAAAAGTTCCAAGAACAGAGCCTTGAGGCACTCCACAAAAAATCGTTTCAGTCTCAGATATACATTTGTCTATTTCAGTTGTCTATTTCTTAAAAGGGAATCATCTGATTTTTTAAGGAAAAGTGAAGGAAATTTCAGATTTTATTTCGTCTATATAAAATGTTCTCCTGTATCCTGTTGATAATCTTCCGAGCTAATTATTTTTAAGGAAAATAGCCAATTACGAATATTGGCAAAAAAAATCTTTTAACGGCCGCATATTTAGTCTCCCAATTCATAATATACTACAATATCGTTGACGAAAACGTATAGAACGAACTCAAGAAAATTCTTCACGAAAAGTATATAGTCAACAATTGATCAATCAGGTCAAAAACTAGAGTTTAATACCAGCAACTGACGTGATTCAACTCATTTTGACTCTGAAGAAGACGACCGCACAGGTGGTCGAAACATCAGTCGTTGTCAACAATAAAGAGTCCTATTCAGGCATGACTTCACTCACACGGACGATCATATTCCGAATACTTATGAAATTACTCCTGTGTCCGTTAAACCATTCACAAATGGTGAAATTAACTGCAGGCTTCCTTTTGTTAACACTGGTACGGTTAGGAGGACTGGGTTATTAGCAAAATACTCAAGATAGCCACCTTAAGGTTCCTTTGTGGTGAGGACAAGAATCATGTGATGTTTAACTTTCGACAATTTCACCGATTCTTAGATCATGTTTCTTCTTACCGATACAAACCAGATTCAGCTGGTCCTGTGCACCAGAATCAGCAACAAATCCATTTAAACATTCACACCTGTACGAGCCAACGGTGTTATTACAAACATGATTGGCTCCACAAGCATCTGGGGACTGGCATTCATCTAAATCTGGAAAGTTACAAAGAGAAATGAATAACCTATTAACCATGCAAGATGATGAAAGCATAATGTACATATATCACAAGCGATTCATACTTAAGATATTTACACATCTCATTTAGCCGATGGACACAACCGATCTCCGCCACGTGACTCAAGGCAGCACGCCTGAACGCAGTAGAAATCTACGAAATGAAATTACCTTTCAAAGCCCTATTCTTTGTCCCCTTGGAACAAATGAATCATTTTCATTTTACTGACCTTTCCGTGTTTTTCATATTACGTAAGCTATCAACAACGGCATCGCTGCAAAATTTCGGCCCTTGCAAGGGTATCTGGATAAAGGAATCTGGGAAATTTTTCCCTGTGAAATCGGCGGGATGCCGAGCTGCCACTAATGATTGGAATCCGGAATTCAGTACCTGGAATCCGGAATCTACGGCATGAGATCCAGAATCCAAGACAGTCGTGGATTCCCTTACATGACGCGAAATATTACCTTAAACCACACTCAAACCAACATCCTTTTATTTCCTTTGACAGAATAGGCCCTTTGCAGCTAGCCATTCACGTACTGCAAAACCGCCACGCTGGAGAACAAAAGTCGCACTGGGACAAGACAAACAAAAGACATACATAATTTGAAATGATAATTTTCTTTGTTTGTCTTGTCCCAGTGCGACTTCTGCCCTCCAGCACGGCGGTTTTGTACCACGTGAATGGCTAGCTGCAAAGGGCCTATTTGAATAAACACAGTTTATTAACTTCTTACCGACACAGACTGGATATTGTGGGTTGTGTGGACCGCAGTCGTCAGTAATAAATCCAGTTGAGCATTCACATCTGTACGATCCAACGGTGTTATTACAGACACGATTGGCTCCACAAGCATCTGAGGACTGGCATTCATTAACATCTGTAGTGGGTACGAGACATTTTGCCCGTACACGAACGGAGATACGCTATCAGATAAGCTATCATATAGATAAAGCAATAACGTACATTGTACGGAGAGTTTAAACCTAAAACTTAAAGACAGTAGATTCATATAATACAGAAGAGAACACTTGAATTTTTAATCATTCCACCTTCTTAGCATTGCTATTTCCGAGGTTAATCTGAAACTGCTGTTTAGGGAAATTCCAGGTTTTACAGTTTTCGTCCATAGTTCGCATTATCTAGTATAATTCAAGGCTTTCTTACCATAAGTCTTTGGTTTATACCCGCCTATATATCATATATATATTTTAATTGCTGTTGCTAATAATATTTATAATTTAATATTTTATTATTTAAACCTATGTTCACAATTTACTTCCCGCTCCGTGGATTACAGTCCCCGATCCTTTTTTTTACCTCTGCTTCAATCCCAATACTTGTTCACACTGCACCACAGTTTGGCACAGAGTTTATCCCATATGTAAAGCTCTACTTTAGAGATCAGCTGCGCAGTTGCAGAAATCGCGCCGAAATCACCACTTTTATATTTATGTGAACAGAAGCCCTATCTGGTATGGTTTTTGTGCTGGCGCAAGGGCTATCAGGTAAAGTGTGAATACAGCCTTAGTTCCTCTGGTTTCTCACGTAAAAAGTCGAGTTGTTTTCTTTTGTCTGTATGAGACAAGTCCACTTCTGCAACAGAAGTTACATTCCTACCGACACAAACTGGATTCAGTGGGTCCTGTGCACTAGAATCAGCAGCAAATCCGATTGGACATTCACATCTGTATGATCCGACGGTGTTATTACATACATGATTAGCTCCACAAGCATCTGGGGACTGGCATTCATCTAAATCTACGAAGGTTACAATGGAAATTCCACATAAAATTGAAAGAACCTTCTATTTTTTGTCAATCAAAAGGTAAAGGCCATTAAGCATCTACAACCGCACATGTCTTAAAACTGCGAATAAAGTAAATATTATCACACCTACATGTAAATTATAATTAAACCGACAACGAAATCTGAAGCTCGTCCTTACACATCAAGGTAACCGGCAAAATCGAGAAAACCTACTACAAAGAATAACTTTCAAATCAACACTCTTAGCCACCGCAAAATTGAACGACGTTTATTATTGAACTAGTTGATCCTCATGTGACAATGTTTTCAAAAAAGGTAACCCCATCAGGAAAGAATGGGGGAAAAAAAACGAACAAGCGGCCAACCGTCTTCCAAGTCAGCAGACGAGACGTTCGCGTTCGATTCTGTTCACAGCTACTAACTTAATTTTCAACAGACTTCATGAACTTCTTACCGATACAAACTGGGTTAAGTGGGACCTGTGGACCACAAGCAGGAACAAATCCAGTTGTGCATTCACATCTGTACGAGCCAGCGGTGTTGTTACAGGTGTAATTGGCTCCACAAGCATCTAGAGACAGGCATTCATCAAAGTCTAAGGAGGGTAAAGAGGGTACGAGGAAAAGTATTTATAAACATAGAGAATCTGTTTCGATTATCAACGCTTTAGCGGGCGAAGTGAACAGAAACCTGTGGTTTGACATGCCATGTGCTTATCTTGCCTGCAGATCTTAGATACTAACAAATTATAATTACCGAAAAA
The DNA here is from genome assembly GCF_958299795.1 of Porites lutea. Taxonomy (NCBI): domain Eukaryota; kingdom Metazoa; phylum Cnidaria; class Anthozoa; order Scleractinia; family Poritidae; genus Porites; species Porites lutea. Next base: position 24,240,693 of record NC_133207.1, read on the forward strand.
GTTAACTGTGACGTCATAAATCTGAAACAACTAAAAAACAAACCAGATCATTTAAAGCTAGTCACACAACATAATATAGAACTTGACATCACCAAAACTTCAAGTCAGTCGACGGCAAGCTAAGAAGCTGCAGTAGTTAACGCATCACTGCTTGTTAAGTAAGTAGGAATGCAGATTAATTAATTTGAATTTGATGAGGTACACTGGCTGCGTCGGCGACTAACAGATTCAGGCGATTTCTACAATGGAGAGTTTTAAATGTCTAAAGGAAAATATATTGGGTATAGCGGTATTATCACCTGTTCACACGGCGCCAGATAGTGAAACATGCCTACAGTAACCTCATCTGATATGTGACGATCCACTTTGAAGATCGGCCATGGGCAGCTTCGTTTCGCAACATTCTCACATGTGAACAGAGGCTCTATCCGATACAAACGGTTTTTGTGTCGGCAAAAGAGCCAGTGGTGGATGCAGGGGCGGATCCAGGGGACCCGCTTACTTTTAGACGAAACCGAGGCCCGAAGGACCGAAAAAACTACAGGAAGAAGACCGGCCCCTGCTCCCCCTTATCTTAGGGTCTGGATGACACCCACCCTCCTTTCCCCCCCCGCCCCCCTCCCCCCTGTAGACAAAGCCTTATTTTTTTGTAAATAAGCCATTAATAATTAATAGAATCTACGGGGAACGCTTGAGTTTAGCCTGATTGTAATACCCTGTTAGAATTAGAAAGAATCCACCGTAGAAGATACTTCATTCTCGTTGGCGCATCACCGTTTCAGTGCTTTATTTGTTAAAAGTTTACATTATCGAAAAGACCATTGATTGATTCCTTCTTTGCTTGAATGAAGCGTTGCTTGACAGTCTTTTAAAATTCAAGTTTGATCAAACCCTTTGAGTGACGTATCTTGCTCTGCCTTGGTTTGATTGACATCCACCAGAAGCCCATAACTCGGACCGAGCAACTCCCATACTAGGCCTACGTCGCGGCGTTTTTAGGAACCAGTTTATTTTTAGACACATTTTAAGGCACTTTTGCCCGCGAAAATAGAATCTGCACCATATCTATGAGCACATTCGAAGTATAAGATATCAAAAAGGAAAACTAAACTTTATTAAAAGGCAGAAATATCATTTCGTGACACGAGCCCATTGAAGTTACTCCCTTTCTCCCGCATCCACAGATATTTTTCTTTGGAAAAACGTTCTAGCCAGGGTTCCTCTGTTTGCTTTGTATGGTTAAGAAACTTTTATATATTTCAGATTAAACTTCTTACCGACACAGACTGGATTCAGTGGGTCCTGTGCACCAGAATCAGCAACAAATCCGATTGAACATTCACACCTGTACGAGCCAACGGTGTTATTACAAACGTGATTGGCTCCACAAGCATCTGGAGACTGGCATTCGTCTAAATCTACGAAAGTAACATGATACGAGAGATGCTATGACTTTTTTTTAAGCCGTGATGGTAGAGCAAAGCAGACTACATATCAATCAAAAGAGAATCGAATTCACATAATTATAAAATATCATGATTTATGTGAGAGATGTTTGCGGTTTCCATGCTGCCTTAATGTAGGAAAGGTGTCATTTATTTGGCAATCTGTACCTCCTCTCTCCCTCTCTACCTCAAGGCACCAGGGAGGTGTGAAAATTTTCAAAGAAGGGTTACCTTACTCAGCTCTTTACTGCGCTTTTCACAAACATGCGAACTCTAAAGTTCAAAAGCCGCCTTCGCAATTGCGTTTTTCGCTGCCGTCAATCATAATTACGATCACAAGCAACGAAACTGGAAACACAGAAACACACAAAACGGATCGAAATCCACCAATCACAAACCTTGACCTTTTGAACCTGTTAAAGAGAACTTTTGTTTCCTAAGAGGTCCGTTAAGATGATTGACGGCAGCGAAAACGCAATCGTCAGTTGGCTTTTGAACTTCAGAATTCGCATGTTTGTGAAAAGCGGAGTAAACATGTTTTGTTCAACTAATATATCTTTCATAAGTGGGTTGAGTATGATCGTCCGGGTGAATGTAGTCCTGAATAGGACTGTTGTCATTGACAGTGATCATACTCATAACTCTTGGGTTCAAACCTTTCACAGTAATATATCTTTCTTACTTTTCAAGTCACCATCTTTTTTTCCAACCGGTACACAGTTTAGCTCAACCGAGATATACAATAAGATTCTAAATAGTAAACTTGTATACCCTGTTTAAAGCTCAAGACCTTGAGGCTGCGTACCTTCCTCTTGAAACCCATACACCCAGTTCAGCGGCAGATAACCATTTAGGCCAAATAAGGAAATGAACCCCCGGGGGAAGGGGGGGGGGCAGATACAAGCTACAATCTACGGCTTTGCATCTCTTTGCAATGGCTAACCCACTTTCTTAACACAGTTTATGTAGTTCTTACCAACACAACCTGGATTTAGTGAATTCTGTAGACCGCAGTCAGCAACGAAACCATTTGCACAATCACATCTGTATGACCCAAAGGTGTTATTACAGACAGAATTGGCTCCACAAGCATCTGGAGACTGGCATTCATTAACATCTGCAGAAGTTATAAAAATAGTACTCTTAAACGTGTTGAATATACCAAACATCACTAATTTCAGCTTTTCAACATGCAGTATGGGAGGTTTTGGAAACTTATATTTAGACGTAAAAACTTTCAAATTCTTTTCGTTTTTATCTTCAGCACTTATCATTACTTTTCTCCTTACCGATACAAACTGGATTTAGGGGATCCTGTGCGCCAGAATCAGCAACAAATCCGATTGGACATTCACACCTGTACGAGCCAACGGTGTTATTACAGACAGAACTGGCTCCACAAGCATCTGGAGACTTGCATTCATTAACATCTGCAGAAGGTATGATCAAAATACTCTTGAACATGTTAAATATATCAAAAATTAAACATGCACCAGACAATAACTAAATTCTTCGTCACTAATTTCAGCTTTTCAACATTGCAGTATGCGAGGTTTTGGAGACTGATATTTAGAAAAATTCCAGATTTAATTTTGTTCAGATTTCGTTCATCATGAATAATTATTAGCGCCATTATGACCTGTATGAAGCTACCCCTCCCCTCAAACAAAATTGGGGAGAGAGATTTTGTTTGGGGGAAGGTGGCTGTAAACAGCCTAGCCTACCAGTTCTACGGCACCAAGGGTTATCAATATTCATTGCTACGGTGTCATATTCTCCTAAAGTGTGTTTGGAATCCGGACAAGTCTCCTTATGCAAGTAAAAACTTTCAAATTCTTTTCGTTTTTATCTTCAGCACTTATCATTACTTTTCTCCTTACCGATACAAACTGGATTTAGGGGATCCTGTGCGCCAGAATCAGCAACAAATCCGACTGGACATTCACACCTGTACGAGCCAAAGGTGTTATTGCAAACAAGATTGGCTCCACAAGCATCTGGGGACTGGCACTCAGCAACATCTAAATATCAGTACACACCATAAATTAACCAATGACTACCTTTCTCAGTTTCTAGTCAACTAATCGAAAACCAAGACGTTCATCGACCTTAAAATACCTAGAAAACCTGTCAGACTAGTTAAATAAAACTAGAACATGACAAACAGGTTAAAACCGGTCAAGGCTACGTGTATCTGTTGTTTCTTTGTACTAAAAATATTCAAAAGGGAAGAAGATGAGAATCCTCCACATTTTAGTCATTTGATTTAGACAAAAAGTGATGACGTCATCCATCTTAAACCTGTCAAACAAGTTTTAAAAATAGCACGTGACGTTAACTTAGTGAGAATCCACCGCGGCGTTAATGTATTATTCCGCAAGTTAATGATATTCCTCCGGATAATTTCATCCCTACTGTAATGCTTATATCACTTGTGCTTTTATAGCTTCAAGAATCCACAACAAAAATATGAGCACCTGGGGGCTGGCATCTGGCCACTGGCATTCGTCTAAATCTACGAAGGCTACAAAGAAAATTCACCAGAAACAGCCCCTGCAGAAAAGAGGACAGGCTATCGTCCATCAAGCTTCGAAGAATGGATTGGTATAAATTCATTATATGATCTGGCCGTACGCTCCGGCGCGCAACGTAATCGCAAAAGTATACAAAATCCACTTAATGAAGCAAGTAGGGATGGACCAGCTGGGATACCATTTACATTTTGACAATTTTCACATCTGTACGATCCGACGGTGTTATTACAGACACAACTAGCATCACAGGCATCTTGGAACAGACATTCGTTAACATCTGCAGAGGTTAACAAATTCTCCATTAACAGACAACGCTGATATATTTATGTGCTAAGGTAAAACAATAATACTACAAACCAGTAGTTAGAACAAAGATTACAACCCACATATCACACTTTGTGCATGCTTCACCAAAAAATGAAGATGAAAAAATTAAAAAGAAATAAAGAACAAGAAGAAGAAACGAGGAAAAAAGAAGAAAATCTAAACATGGAAAATTTTTGCTTTAAAAAAAATTTAGTTTGTTTACCCACGAAGAACTTAGTTTAATCGTGTCCGTGCGTTCCAGATCGAATCGCAATTTGGAAGTGTTGGTTTTTGAGGAAAGGGGAAAACCGAAATACCAGGAGAAAAACCTTTTTACCGTTGCGTTTTCACAAAATTCCTCACCGTAAATTCTGAGGAAAAGTTACTGACTAGGGCTAAATTTCGTTTAGTACCCGGTTTAACCAAAGCCGGAAATGTTTCAGAATGAGGAATCTGTTACGCGTCTATTAAGTATGACCCTTTTTAACTGCAGCTGGTCGTGTAAATCTAAAGCTTTGGACATGTACTGTTTTAATTGTCTTTACAAGAAGATTTTACCCTTTGGTCAAGATTCATCTGCATCTTACCTCCTCATGATTTCTGCACTCCTACTTACCTACACAAACTGGATTCAGGGGGTCCTGTACACCAGAATCAGCCGTAAATCCAATTGGACATTCACACCTGTACGACCCAACGGTGTTATTGCAAACATGATTGGCTCCACATGCGTTTTGGGAGTGGCATTCGTCTACATCTAAGGACGTTTAGAGAAGAAATTCTAGATGAATTGGAGTGAATCACTTGTGATTTCTACAACAAAAAATAGACCTTTAAAGTGGACACTCTTTGTCACCAATAAAACAATAAACGTTTTTCATTCAACTACTTATCCCTGTTTGTTTCAGGTAACCATGTTCTAGCGGGGGGAATGCTGGGAACGGTCGAGGTGTAAGGACGTGTACTTCGGTGCTCCGCCTTTTGGCGTGTTATTCTTTGCAATTCGATGCCTCCAAAAAGTAGGAGTAATCGCTTTGCATCTTTAAAAATGTTTTTATGGCGGAGCTCCGACCAAATAGTCGTCCGGATAGTACAAATAATTAGGAGCACTACCTAAAGGTCTTAGTTCGCACCAGCTCATAACTTTCCATTCCTAGTGAAAAAGCCCGTGTATGCTAGTAGTGTATTGTTTATGCTCTCTCTGTAGTAGTATAATGTCCGTTTGTAGAAGTGGCAGCAATAGGTTTTTTCTTTTTTTTCCTTTTATCGTGTGTGTCGTCTGTATAGTTTTCGTTAGTTGCATCCTTGCTTGGCTTTATAGATATTTGTTACGGTGGATGGTTTTTCAATGCAGGATAATAATAATTGGTTTTCACCATTATAATTCTTAAATATATGTTCATTGAATGTTAGAGGCTTATCAGGGCAAGCTAAACGAAGAGAAATGTTTAATTGGCTAAGGGAGAAAAATTTCCATGTTTTTTTTTTTACAAGAGGTGCACTGTACGAAGGAAACCTGTGATTTATGGCAAAATGAATGGGGTTATAAAGCCTTTTTTAGCTGTGAAAATAGTCGAAGGGCGGGTGTGGCCATTCTGTTTAAAACTAATTTCGATTTCGTTTTAAACAAGGATTACGCAGACCCAGATGGTCGTTTTATCATTTTAGACATTAAGACGGCAGACTTATGTTTTACGCTTGTTAATCTTTACGCTCCAAATAAGGATGACCCCCATTTCTTCCAAAATGTTAAAAACCGAATACTTGAATTTGATTGCGATAACATCATCTTGGGTGGAGATTTTACCTTGATTAAAAATGCTAAATTAAACAAGGAAGGTGGCATTCTCGGCACCTCGCACCCGAAAGCGCTCACCGAAGTAGAAAAAATTCAAATTAACCTTGACCTAGGCGATATCTGGCGTGACCAAAATCCCCTTGACAAGAGATTTACATGGAGAAGGCGTAATCCTTCTATATCCTGCCGACTTGACTTTTTTCTTTTAAGTCGTCATCTCTATGGTAAAGTGGCCAAGTCTGATATCGTAGCTGGGTACAAAACCGACCACTCTATGATAAGCCTCAGCTTGGGTCTTACCGAAAACATCAGAGGCTCTGGGCTATGGAAACTTAACACCTCTTTCCTGTCAGACGAAGAATATTTAAAATGCATCAAGAAAGCCATCCTTAAAACATGTGATGACTACAAAGACGACAAGGATGTGGATGATGCCTTGCTGTGGGAGATGATTAAACTTAAGGTTAGAGAGTCCTCAATTTTTTACGGAAAAGAAAAAGGTAAGTCCAGGCGAACGGACGAAACCAAACAATACGATACGATCACCTACCTAGAGAAAAAAATAGATGGCACGACGTCCCCCATTTTAAAAGGGGAATTGGAGCAAAAACTGATCGAGGCAAAAGAGAACTTGGAAAAAATGTACGAAAATAAAACCCAGGGAACTATCTTACGGTCCAAAACCCGCTGGTATAACGAAGGTGAAAAAAATTCAAAATCCTTTTTTAACTTAGAAAAACGTCACTTTAAGCGCAAAGTTATAAGTCAACTTTGTCAAGCTGACAACACAACTTTAACATCCGATAATGATATTCTCCAAGAATGTGTTGACTGTTATAGTAAACTATACAGCAGCAGATCAATACACAATGAAAGCGATAATCTCCGGTTTTTCTCAGATGATAATTTTGTGCGGCTCGACCAGGATTCCAAAGCATCCTGTGAAGGTCTTTTAAATGTGAATGAATGTCTAAATGCTCTCAAGACGATGGAAGCAAACAAGTCGCCAGGCTCAGATGGGTTTCTAGCAGAATTTTATAAGGTATTATGGAGTGACCTTGCCCCCTTTTTAGTGAATGCTATTAATTGCTCTTTTCAAAAAGGACTACTATCGGTGACGCAGCGACAAGGTATTATTTCTCTTTTACCAAAAAAGGACAAAAACCCTCTTTTTCTAAAAAAATGGAGGCCAATTTCTCTTCTAAACTGCGATTATAAAATCGCGTCTAAAGCGATAGGTAATCGAACAAAGCGGGTTCTTCCTAAAATTATCAATGGTGATCAAAGTGGCTTCTTGAAGGGACGCTCTATTGCAGAAAATATTTTTCTAATTGACAGTATTATAAATTACGCAGGTAATATGAATAAACCTGGTTTATTGATGTTCATTGACTTTGAAAAGGCATTTGACTCGATAGAGTGGGCTTTTATAGAAAGAGCCCTTAACTATTTCAATTTTGGGCCCTCTCTTGTAAACTGGTTCAGATTATTTTATAATCAGGTCTCCAGTGCTATCCAGAACAATGGATAGGTCTCGGAGAGCTTTTCTTTAGGTAGAGGGGTCAGGCAAGGTCGGCCGATGTCGCCATATCTATTTATAATATCGGCCGCGATATTAGCCAACTTCATTAGGAGAGATAAAGATGTAAAAGGTTTTATGACGGGTGAAGTCGAACACAGGCTAAGCCAATTTGCTGATGACACGACGTTGATACTCGATGGCTCAGTGGGCTCTTTTCGTAGAGCAATCGAGGTTCTAGATGGGTTTCAAGTGATTTCTGGCCTTAAGGTAAATTATGAGAAAACCAAAGTGCTCTGGGTGGATTCGGCAAAAAACAGAGGCCTTATAGAGTGCAACAAGCCTGATATCTCCTGGGTGGAGGGGAAAGTCTTTGCATTAGGTGTGTGGTTCGCAACGGACAGAAACGTAATGCTCCCTTCTAACTACGATGAGAGGATTGGGAAAATAAAAAACGTTATTGAAACATGGCAATTTAGGAAATGTGGTTGATGATCAGCTTCCCTTGAAAAAGATGAGAGTCCGCGACAAAGACGTACCGTATATGACCACAAGTTGGAAGCAAGCAATACGTGCCAAGAGAAGAGCTTCAGTGAAATATAAAAACCATCCTACCCAAGAAAACTGGGAAAACAAAAAGAAATGCAGAAATGAGGCCACTAGGCAAAGACGTTTGGCGATCAAAGAACATTGGAGAAAGAAAGCGGATGATCTAAAGGTAAACCCAAGGGACTTTTTTTTAAAACATTCAGGCCATTCTTATCAACAAAGAGTCACAAGGGTGATATCGAGATTCATCTTAGAACTGACGGCGATGTCGTAGAAAAACGTCAATTCAGGGTCGCAGATCTGTTCGCTGATTACTTTGCCACAATTGCTGACGGTATTGGGGGTGATAACAGCAAATTAGATTCACCGGAGGACTTTCAAGATCATCCAAGTGTAGTAGCGATAGCCAATAACATCAGAAACAAACAACAGTATGACATTGAGCCTATCAGCAATGCCCATGTAGAACGTACA